>NW_004955494.1:1243588-1310333 GCF_000276665.1 Chinchilla lanigera
CTTCTATTTCTTTGCTGAAAGAAACTGTCAATGAGTCCTTGATTGATCAATATTGCATGTCTCTATCTGTTTTCATGAGAAATCACTTTGAATATATCAATATGTAATATAACTAGCATTATTAATTTCCTACCACTTTGTTTGTAACTCTGTATTGTCTGTACTGTTCTTTTGCTATTTTGTAAAATGTTGTCTGTCTGTTAATGTTTTCCTCCTTTTACTTTTAAAATTAAAAAAATAAAAAGAAATTGATTTGGCTTATGTATTTATGAGTGGTATCAAAGATTGAAATGTGTTAGTTATATATAATGAGATTTTTTAAACTAAGGCAAGAAAATATGTTTTTCTGCTTATCAAGAATCACAAGAAATAATACAGTGTTTGTTCTTAAGTGAGATGTATAAAAGTGAAAATGACATCTCACAGTGCTCTTACAGACTGATGTTAAACTTTCACATTTAACTACAAAATATCAAAGTTTTATTTTACACTAATGTACATTTGCTATTCACTCTGCCCCAACAAAAACTTGTCAATAATCTAGTCAACTCAGTCACACATAGAATCTTCTATACTCACTTCTCCACAAATATGTAAAACATTGTGAAACTTTTCCCAATTTGTCTTGATCCATTGTTACTTTGCTACTACATTATTCATAACCTTCTCTATTGCAGAAAGTTATTGCTTCACGACGTTTCCTTTGGAGATGACACCTTAGGCAATTCTTTTCTTGAATTTTGTATTTTGAAGGATTTTCATTAGTTTTTCTAACTAGACTCCATGAACACTTCTGGGTCACCTTCTCAGGAAAAATGCCATAAAATAGGCAAAAAAGAAAGATGTATAAAAATATAGCAGATAAGAAAGTGACCAGGCATTTATCAAAACATATTTGGGAACCATTTCCTTACAGATGTGGGAAAACTCACTATGCATCACACTCTAAATTAGAACCTGGCAGGGATGACAGAGTAAGCACTCCCAGTGCTCTTCAAATAGCTTCAGGTGTTCTAAGCAAAGCCTCTACTTGGAAATTATGTGCTCTTTACACTTGTCTTCTTTATTCTAAGAAATGAATAAAAGAGGAAAAAGCTTCTCAATGGAAGGAAACTTACCACTGGATTCTCCTGAACCTAAAACCATAGAGGATCAGCCTGTAGACAATAAGACAGCTGTCAGAATTTTGGGAGCTACCTGACTTTTCCTACACTTCTGGTACCACACTGTGTCAGTTGCCAAGAAAAGAATCAGAAGGCTTTCATGACTGTATAATCAGAAGAACTGCGGTTTCACTCTTTTAGAATCAAAATCACAGAGAAAAAGTGGAGATATAGAACCTTTTTCTACAATGTCATTAAGTTGATTGGAAATGTGAGAAAGATAAAATCTAGCTTTAAAGAACTGATTATTAGGTCAAGCCAAATTGTCCTGCTGGTTTGCCATGCACCAATCTACCTTTAAATCACTGAAGAAGAAGTGAGGATACAATTCTTTCATCAAGAGCTTCAGACAGTACACCACAGTAAACTACCAAAAAGAAGTTAAAAAAAAAAAACACCTTGTAAGCACTTTTAATTTCATCAGAGTTCAGGTAGAACAGTTAGGAAATGTGTGCCTCACGGAACATGTAAATACACAAATAAGTATTTCTGTGCTTTATTGTCCATTCCTCTAGTCTAGCATAAAAGCAGAATGAAATTAAGAAAGTCAAATGTCCCCTCTGAAAGGAAACATAGAGTCAAATAATCCTTAATAAAAATACAACAATTTTCCCCATCATTACAAGTTAAGGCATCGTAACATCAAATGTGAATTCAACAGAAATACCCAATATCGGGGCTGGGGATTTAGCTCAGTGGCACAGCTCCTGCCTGGCAAGCGTGAGGTCATGAGTTCAATTCCTGATACCAGGAAAACAAACAAACAAACAAAAAAGCCAGAAATGCCCAATATCATTTTTTCCCTGACAAACTCCTCCTTCCTTCAATCCGTCCTTCCAGTATTAACAGAAGTTTCCTCTCATCAGAAAATTGGATCTTCTATCATCGGGGTTGTAATGAACAGTAGAAAGAGACCAAAAAATAAAAAGTCAAATTTGCACAATGATGGAGTCACAGGAGGAAAAATAATACCAACAGCTGTAAACTTCACTGTTATAGCCTTTTAGAGTACAAAAAATGAGGAAATATCCGTACTTAGAAGCTCAACTACGTTTTCAAGTATACATTTTTACACATACATATTTTTCTTATGGGCATATAAGTGTATGTAAGCTAGAAACTTTCCATCACTTGGCATGATTTATGGCATGATCCATGCTAAGGCCAATCTTTCTCATTCTTTCCAGCAATTGACTAGAACTTTTAAGAGTCTTTCATTCTTACATCTGATAATTTGAGTAATATAGTTGAGGATAGCGATATACAATGTAACAACCAGTGTTGACTTGTATTAATTTGCCTTCAGACCCTGTATCACTTTTAATGTTCTTGCTTTGATTTGTTTATGTTCGTGATACTGGTATGCTGCTACTTTTCCATTTTTTTTCTTTGTTTCTCATGTACTACTCTCTTTAAAGGAAAAAGAAAAAGAAAAAATATAGAACTTTTAAACAGTTGTTTGAAAACAAAAATATTCACACTATTGTTATGATTTTAGTTTTACATTTCAAATTCATTTAAGAATGTCAGTCTTTTGAAAGGACACACATATACTTTCTTGAGTACTCAAGGTATTTATTTATTTTGAACCCCCCAGCCTCTTCAGATTCAAGTTTTATACCACCTCGGCCATAGGATTTCTAGAAATTTTGAGGGAATCCTAGTTTTCAATAAGCCAGTTTTCCATCCTAGAGGCTAACTTGGCACATTTTCTCATCCAGTAACTAGACTGGGCTTCTCATTCTGAGGTATAACTGCCTTCAACAAATCGAACACATAGGAGATATGCATTTTTTTATTATACAAAGAGCCCATGAGGATTTTACATACAAATAATTCAAATATGAAGCCTGAGTCACTTATTGGACCTTATGTTCAATGATACTGTAGTTTGTATAAGGATAGTGCCTGGCGCAAATGTGCATTTTCTCAAGATTGCAAAATTTTCCCTGCCCTATTTTTTTTTTTTTGGATAAAAATAGATTTCAAAAACAACTGCAAAGGAATTTGCTTCTGCAGAAATAACCTCCAGGTGAGCCATAACAGATTATTGTCCCAGCTGGAAAGCTGGCTACCATGTCTACTCTGTGTTTCTTTCTCATTGAAATTCCCTCTTGATGAAAATTAGTTTACCATATTCATCATGGTTTCAAAGAAGACTGAGTGAGGAGATGCACGGACACAATTTGAGAGGTGCCTGAGGAGGAGTAAATACTGTAAAATCAGCTCATTGTTTGTAAAGAATTTTATATTACCTTGATGAGACCATAGATTCTGAAGTCACAATTGCAAACACCTGAGTCTCTGTACATGCTGGGCAATTTTGGTGAAGTCCCCTAACTTTATCCACCTTTGTTTTCAAACCTTTAAGTTTGTGATTATAATACGCACCTTTTGTGATGGTTTTGAAGATCTCTGAAAATAATAAAAGCAAAGTACTTAACAGACAGTCCACACTGCTGCATGAAGAATACATTCTACTCTCACAGCCGATGCCTAAATCTGTACATAGTACCAAAGTCTGCCTATGAAGATTATCCAATACATAAATATCTATCACAAAATTAATGTATATATTAGCAAGAAATTCACGACAACCCATATTGAAATACATACAAAAAACATAGGAACAGGATTTAAAATAGATGAATTACTTATTTCTGGAAGGTTCACTTTTAAAAACTTTGGTCTGTGAGTCACTGTGCCTGCCTGAATCCTTGAAAAGCAAAACCATAAAAAAGCAAGACTACTAGATCCTTCACATATGTTAAACCAAGATAATTGTAATTTGTTATCATTATTTATGCCCTTCTTAATACATTACATTTTCTAATAAGAAAACAATTTCATTTTTCAGGATATTGATTTCATGCTACTCCCACTGGAAATTTATCGTGCACATGTAAGTTCAGAACTACTCTGAGACAAATGGTAGAACTGGGAAAGAGCCAATGTTCATTAAACATCAAGGGTCTAAGGTTCAAGAGCATCTTATCACAAAATTGAGTCAACCAAGGCCCAGAGACTTTTATCAGGGAATCCAGTAACCTGAGGCCAAGTCCTGAGATCATTCCAACTTATTGTCCTAGTGTGAAGAACGCTTCCCAACAGGTGTGTGAATTACTTCCATTCCCATAACTTTCCCGATAAGTGGAAATCTTCTGATAGTTAAATTCGATGCTGGGTCATGGTCTGTGTGTCATGGAAATGAATTCTAAATTTAGATTTTTAAATTTCCACTGAAGTCACTTCTCTGGTATGTGTGGACCTGGGAGTCAATTACAAACCTAGAGGTATAAATACTTGTGGATGCAAAGTCTTCATCCTATTTCCCAATGCTGATCCTGTGAGGCACCATGAAGATCTTTGTCTTCCTTGTCTTCCTGGGCACTACTGGTGAGTCTCTTTGATGGATAAATCCATAAGTTGCTATCCTGGATGCAAGCTTCTTCTTCTTTTTGAGGGAAATCACCTTGAATGTTGAATATAAGCTCTGTATTCAAGAAGCTTTTAAAGTTGAAAATACAGTATGTGAGGTCAAAGGATAATTAAATCTCCCTGGGAGGAGGAAAATTGTGTTGACCAAGAGTGGTTCAGAGTAGAGTATAAGAGTGCTGAGAATTTTTTCAACTTCAGAGCAAATCTCACAAAGTAGGAGAGAAAAAGAAACAGGGTTTGCAAAAGAAGTGATTATGTTGACATCTGCAAGAATTTGCCATTAATACTTGACTCAATAATCTTCCCCTTGAAGGACCATAAATATCCAAACACAAGGTTGAACACTCAAGATAGAGTTGGTTATCCATGGACTCTTCACAGGATGGGATGTTTCATATCTTTTAGATAAAAGTCATGTTCTACATATCATGACAACTCTGCTAATGAAATTGCTCTCCTATGAGGTCAAATTCTATCCACTGATGAAAATAAAAATAAAAAAATGACAACACCATTTTGATACAAATACACTTTATATTATTAAACTTAAAATTCTAAATTTTTGTGGAGTTAGCAAGTGCAAATTCAATCTGCATGTATATTGCCTGGAAGCATATTTTCCTAAATATATTTTACAGTAATGGAAAAACAGCATTCATATACAATTATTGCATGCTTTGGAAGCAGTTTCAAATCTTCATAAATACATGGCATCTATTGTACAATGCAGACTACTATGATAATGTCAGAGACAAAACTTGAATAATGGGAAATATTGGGGAGGGGAAACATAAAAATCTACAAAATGGTAACATGAAAGTTAGGCAGCAGAATCAAAGAAGGAAAGGAAGAGATTCAAAGTAAACCCCTCAGTTCCTTCTGGAACTGAGCACTTTTAGGTTTCTTTTATGTTTTCTTTCTATTACCTCGTGGAGAGAGCTCTGCCAGACAAATGCCTATCACACAACTCACATACACACAACAGCAAGATTGCAGGGAAGCTCTGAATTTTAATGCCTGTTAAGCAAGGTAGTATGGGAAAAGCATTTCTTATACTTGTATCATCAAGTGCCAGTGGTTACTCAGTTATTGTCTGAGAAATTTCTGATTCTTACAACTTTGTGCAGTTTGTCAGTATTTGTTGTGTGTGCATGTTTGTCAATGCACGTTGCTATGATGAATGTCAGAGAGGAAGTGTAACATATTTAGCAAACTTAAAACATAAATTCAAATCCAGATATTTATTAACAGTGATGTGAGCAAAGTATGTGTTAATGGTATAGAATAAAAAGTCTTTTAAAATACCTGAAATCCCCCAATTCTTAACTCAGTGATCCAGGAAAATATTGTCATCTCTTTTCTAGGCAGTCTGCCCAAAATTCATGGTAGTGAAATGCCATGATTTGCATCTAAACAATTTCTCCGATTTTCCCTGTCAGTTGCCCTCCCCATTGATGACGATGATGACAAGATCATTGGAGGCTACACCTGTCAGAAGAATTCCCTCCCCTACCAGGTGTCACTGAATGATGGCTCCCACAGGTGTGGGGGCTCCCTTATCACTGACCAGTGGGTAGTGTCTGCGGCTCACTGCTACAAAGCGTAAGTGATCAACATTCACACTTTTATGTATGAAATTCAAATTATCCTCCAGCCCCACCAAGCACAATCAGGATAAAGAACACAACTATACTTGATCCATAGTGCATTTAGATACTGAAAAGCCTGAGTTTTCCATGAGGAATTCTATGATGAATTGAGGGATTTTCACTCAAATTGGTAGCCTTAATGTTCTGCAACATCTGTATACAGTATGACACTAAAAACTCAGAAAAGAAAAATGCTGTGATGAAATATCCCAGGAAAACCTTGAGAATGAATGGGAATATAGTCCTAGTCACTGAAGATCAACAAGAAAAGACAACCCTGTGGATAACATAAGATTCATTATATTTTCAGCACAACATGAAACATAAGCATTAGTCTTGGTGTTCCCTTCACATTTACCTGTATCTCAGACTCTTCCTCATTATCTCTTTAAAATACAAGATCCTATCCAAAGAGAATTGGTAAATGTTGATCAATCTCCACCATTCCCATTTTCAAGATCAACTGTTTGAAAAGTGTCTTTGGGTCCCAGTTTCTAAACGTTACTATTCTAATATGATGGTGAGTTCTGAGTCTGAATGAAAACATCGTAATTAACTAGGGAATTCTCTGACCTGTAACATGCAGAGGAATGCTCAAAGCTAGTTGACATGGCAGTTACCTGAAGGAGACAATGCTTGCCAAATATGGCATTTGTTTCTGTGTTTATGATTGATGGTTGGGGTAAGGGGATACTTAGGATTTTTCAATCCTTCAATACAGTGGGGTGCGAATCCAGGTGCATCTGGGAGAACACAACATTAACATCATTGAAGGGGATGAGCAATTCATTGATGTACAGAAGATCATTATCCACCCTGAATACACATCCGAAGATACCATCATCAATGGGGAAGTCCAACTCAAGTTTAACAATGACATCATGCTACTTAAACTGAAGAACCCTGCCAGCCTCAACTCTCGAGTGTCCACTCTCTCTCTTCCCAAATCCTGTTCATCTGCTGGAACTCAGTGTCTCGTGTCTGGCTGGGGCAATACAGTGATCATTGGCAGTAAGTGGAACCTGGAAACATACAAATCTGAAAACATAGAGTGTTAGGGTCCTTTGATAATAAGCTATTCCCATTCTTCACACAAAAGAAGTTCCACCGAGATGCAAGTTGAATTTGCAACAGTTTTGAATATACAGAACTTCGAAATTTGCTATCTAAATGGATCCAAATACCTTTATGAAAACCACTCAGTAGCGGCAGCCTAAAAGAGCTATTAGGATGGCTGAGGTATTGAGCTGACGTGGGATTAGTGATGTCTAGGGCACTGCAAATGAGATGATGAGGAGAACCAAGGAGAAGCACCTTGGTGCTCCCTAGAGTGTACACCTGCTACTGCAGACATCTCTGTGCTTGAGCTATTGGCTGATGATATTAATTAGTATTGGAGAAAGAATAAGGTGTTGATTAGAATTAACCAGAAAACCTCTGAGGAATAAAAACCTTCTCTCAGAATAGGAGTCATAGGAAGCGAACTGAAAGTGTGGGGATACTGTAAGGAAGAAAAGCGACTGTGGGAAGGATGTCTGCCCCACCTGTAGTGGGGGCTCTTAATGATGCTGACTTGTAAGTTTCCATTTTCTCTCTTGCATTCAACAGATAAATACCCTTCCCTTCTCCAGTGCCTGAATGCTCCTGTCCTGTCGGATGCTGCTTGTCACAATTCCTACCCAGGCCGCATCACTAGCAACATGTTCTGCCTGGGCTTCCTGGAGGGGGGAAAGGACTCCTGCCAGGTGACCTTTGTATTCCTTCCCTATTTCTCTCGGTCTCACTCCACTCCACCATAGTTATCTTTTTTAAAAAAAAAAAAGCAGAGAAATGGAAAATTCCCCATAAGTCTTTGAGACTGACTGTGGTAGCATAGGAAATGCATTGGTAAAGTAAAAATTTGAAAACACTAATGCTCTTTATCTTATATTGACAAATATAACACATTAAGGGTTAGAAAAAAGGACTCTGAGAAGAATGGCTGCAAAAAGTACAACCTGAAAATCTCCCAAGGAGTTGCAGTGTGGGCTCCAACACTTGCAAAAGCAGTAGAGCTAACACAGTAGAATTCATTCTGTGCAGGACTCTCCTTTCTCTGGGACTCTTGACACCTTAAACACAGGAAGCATTCATAAGAAAAGAGTGAGAAGTAGACTATTACTCAGCTACCAAGAAAGATAAGCTCGAGGCTTTTATAGGTAAATTGTCACAACTAGAGACCATACTCATAAGTGAAATAAATCAGACCCTCATGTGTAAACAACGTATTGTCTCACTAGCATAAGAACCTGAAAGAGTGAATAAAAATTAGGAGGTATGATAGACATTGTAAAATGAAAGGAAACTGCTCAAAAGTAAAGAGCAACTGGGATGAGAGAAAAGAGAAAAGAAAAAGAGGAAAATTATGTATAAATGTATACACAGGATAGCTAACATAGTTGTACTACTGACTTCTGTTCCTTATTGAAAGAATAGTTAATGATTAATTATTTAATCAATCTTACATGCCTATATTTGTTTTCCTGAGTAACCACTTTGAAGATATCAACGTGTAATGCAACAACCATTGTTAATTTCCTATCACCTTGTCTGAAAATCGGTATTGCTGGTATTGTTTTTGTGATATTTTGTAAATGTATGTGTTTGTTAATATGTTTTCATTCTTTTATTCTATAATTAAAAAAAAATAAAGAAGTAGAGTTCCACAACAGGATGATTAAGGTTTCATTCCAAGGATAGGAAAGGTTCTTGATGGAGACCAACCATCTTCAAAATGGCCCAAGGGCAATGGAAACACAACCAGAAGACTATTCTCCCATATGGGCATCAACATGAGCACTAACTGTGCTGTTCTTTTACCAGGGTGACTCTGGGGGACCTGTGGTCTGCAATGGAGAGCTCCAGGGTGTGGTCTCCTGGGGCATGGGCTGTGCTCTGAAAGGTAAACCTGGTGTCTACACCAAGGTGTGCAACTACCTGGACTGGATTCAGGAGACCATTGCTGCCAACTGAATACTTTGGTGCTTTATGATCCCTCCCCTATTTGTCAAATTTACCTTCCTCTCTGCCTGAAGTCTTTTCCTAAATAAAACACGTTCTGTGCATCACATCTGATCGAGAATGATTCTTATTTCTTAATCATGAGCATTCCCTTGAAAATTGGTTCTCAATGAGAAAGTAGGAAATTGAACTGACTTACTGAGAGAAATTGAAATGCTGTTATTGTCGTTTACCCAACCTAATGAACATAATCTTAGTGATCACCTACTGTAGACTCTGAGACACAGAGGACATCAATGAGAAAAACAATGAGAAAAACATTTTGCAATAGTGATTGCAAAATCACTAATAGATTCTCAAACAGTATATCAGATCATTTTTGTATGATTCAAGAATAGAACAGCTTTCACTCTTTTTGTAGTAGAACATAGAGTTATAACTCATACCAATAATGACACTAATGTGCACAATTCAAACCAGTTACCTAAACATCATTCATACAGATTGCCATAAATCTAGGTTGAATGTCAAGCTGACCTAATCCACACCACACTGCTTCTCCTGTGACAGAATGTTCTCTATTCCCTTTGTTCATCAGTCTTCTGAAGGTCTGTTGTGGTATGTTGGAGCAAAATGTAGGATTAGAAATTGTTTAACAGATCAGAATTTTCCTACTTTTCCCAAGGTTTTACCTATATATAATTTTCATCATTTCACAATTTCTTCTGCCCAGTTGAAATACTATTTTCATCCCAGACAAGGACTCTGGGGACAATCTTCACCCTTCTCCAGGTACCCAATCCCAGCCTAAGTTAGGTAATCATTTAAATAGGAGCCCATCCCAAAAATCCAAATGGAAATTAATTTCCACCATGTTTGAAAACTGTGTTTTATTGTTAATTTTATTTTTTTCTCTTTGAAATAAAAAATAAACCATATAATAAAGGCAAGAGATATATCACCCTAGAGCACTAATAATTAGGTCTTGGCTCCAAATACTTTATCTGTACTTTTTGGCATTTCTGGGACTGTGCTCAACACACTGTTGTTTTCACCACATCCACCCCACATCGTCACTGCCCTACACATCTTCCAGAATCTGATTTGTAGAAAGCCTTATCCATGATCACTGTGTATATCTTGTACAAACACAAAAAGACCAATAATAGCCTCTGAGCATAGACACTTTGGAATAACTAGAGCAGGTTAGAAAGGGACATATGCAGCCTCAGGGATGAAATGAAAGGATGCTGTCTCACTTAGTTCATACTACTGTAACAGAAATGCCATAGACTCAGTGGTCTCCACAACACACATTTATTACCTATAGATCTCTGGAAGATGCCACAGTCAAGATGGAGGCTCCAGCAGGCTACATGTGTATAGGGCCACCGTCCTGGTGCTGATGTACCCCATGACTCGTATCATTGTATATAACTTCTCCAGGAAAGCTAGCTCTAGTTTCTTTCTCTTCTTAAAGGAAGATCCTGTCCTAGGGGTGCAGCACTATCATTTTGGTATCTAATGACCTTCCTTAAATTCCTGTTCCCAGTAATATTTCATCCAATATTAAGGTGTTAATTTGTGAATGGCAAGCACACACAAATATGCAGTCCAAAAATGGTAGAGAGAAGAGATCATAAGAAATCTATGCACTCACCACCAACTTCCTCATTAGGAAGCTCTGGGAGACATAGAAGAAAGAACCTATGAGGACCTAAGATTCCTTTATCACCCCCTTTATGGTGAAGCCAAAGGTCCTTACCTAAACATTCAAAGATTTCAATGTTTATGCCATCAGTTTCTGTCTTGTTTCCTAATAAAATCGACTTTCTACGTGTGTTAGTGTGTATGTTTTCTGTGTTTAGATAAGACGGGTCACAATAAACACCACAAAATGTATCAGGATTTCCTCAAGAAACCAATGAGTTTAAGATTTCCACCTCTATCCTGAACTATTTCTTTTATACTTTACCCCAACCCCAACACCACTCCACAATTAGATCACTGCAAAATGAAATTTCAGAGATCACAAGTCAGACTGATGACAATTGCGAAATTAGGGCAGGTCCACAAGAGAACAATGAAAGAGGAAATAATCCATTTGCATTTAATGTTGTCTTACAACCTCTTTTCACGATACCTGCCAGTCATTTTCAGTCTTTTCCCTGTTTCATTCTCCTCCTAGAAAAATAACTCATCAAATTGTATAAGTAGCTTTAGAGTGGAAATTGTTTTTGCTCATTTTCATAGTAATCTAAGCCTTAGAAATTTATCTTTCTAAAATAAGCACTCAAAAACAAAGAGAAGGTGCAGAAACATGAAGACATCCTGTCTCAAGTATATGTACTCCATACGGTCTTTAAAATGCACAGGTGGGAGCCTTGCATGTTTTGAAGGATGGTGTGATTCACTACGGTGCCCTCCACCTCTTTCTCTCCCCTCTGCTCTCACTATACACAGCCTTAACAAAAACAGCAGTACTTGGGATGGTAAAATAGATGGGATGGTAAAATAGATCTGAGAAATAAGCTATCTTGTTTCTTCCAGTGTAGAGGGGAGAAATAAATTTATCTCCAGAACATTTATTGGAAATCTACCACTCCAAGAGCACTAGCAGAAAACATATTAGTGTCTCTTTATCAGAATGTCATCAGTTCCACACACTAGAGGGGGAGTGAAATGGAATTAGGTTGACTGGGCTATATTTCAATTGCATGGCCCACCAACAGAGCAAGAAGTGGATGCTGTGCTCTGCAATAAATATGACCTACTTGGTAGTGTCTTCCCTGATTACCATGGGGAACTGTTTCAGAAAATCTCCAACTATTCAAGTAGTTTGTATACATTAGAATGCTATTTGTATATGTTCTCTGTGTAGCCTCCTATGAACGCTAAATAATAGCTAGACTACATATGGTACTAAACTATCTAAATAGTTGTACTACATGGTTTTTATGCAACAATGGGTGTGAATATAAATCTGATGTTTGCTACACAGGCACTTATTTTTGATATCTGATATGAAGGTGGTTGGATTGCAAATGGCAGAACCTTTTGGATAAGGAAAGGGTGACACAGTAGCAAAAAGGATGACAAGGGGTAAATAGTAAAATGCAGGAAAAAGCAGGGTATGGTGGAAAACACCTGCAATCCCAGCATTCTCTAAGGCTACAACAGAGGACTGCAAGTTTCAGCCCAGAGTGGGTGACTTACTCAAGCTGTATCTCAAAATAAAAAAAATCTAAAAAATCTTAGGATGTAGCTCAGTGTGAAGACCTGGATTTAATCCTTGTTACTGAAAAAAAAAATCAAAAACCCAGAATAACAGAGAGAAATCCCATCTGAGTATCTGAGTTTTTTTCTTATTGTTTTGTCTCCATGCCTAGAAATATTACAAACAAATCAAACGAGCTTTAATACAAGATTATATAAATCTATATACCATGGCCTGGAGAGAAAATGTAGGAATGGATAGTATTCCAGTGCCAGATTGACAGGCAAGATTCTATTCCTTTAAGCTATATCTTACCACAAAATTACTATGGGTCTATGATAGTCCAGGTTCTAATTTACACAATAGTGATACAATAGTGAAACAAACAATGGAGGCCCTACCTTCACAGTGTATCCTCCAGTTGGCAAATACACAAAAAATAAAAAGAATAGACTGCTGATCACGGCTCATGCTGAGGCAAATCTGCCTGGATGAAGGCTTAACTCATTGGGATGCATCGATCTACTGTTAAAATATAAGACAAAATATGAATGATCAATCAAAACCTAATGTAGGTTAAAATTAAAAAGCAGAAAAGAGTCTGAGAAGAGCAGTAAAATGGGTTTAATTTGAACAAATCCTTAATTCATGGTACAATGAGATGTGAGATATGCTATGTTTGTACCAAACACAAGAAACTTTACATTGGTAATGTCGGTGGAATCAAATGTCCAGGCTGCCCACTGCTTGAAGACTTCAAACATCAGCTGAGAGTTTTGGCAGGAAGGAAGTGGGTTTATTCATGGCTGGCCTGAAGAAGATGGAGAGGTCAGCTCCTCAAAGCTCTGTCATAGGGGCAATCAAAGGCACCAAGGACTTTTGCTGGGAGGGGAAGGAGGAGAAGGGCAGGATGTCAACACAGGTGTTTGGTCTCCATCATCTAGGGATGGATGTTCTTTCCTCTACATGGATGTGAGCATAACGAAAGATTTTGAACTGACATGGAGAGTTACTAAGGAACATTGTTACTTACATTAGGAAATGTTCTAGGCTCTGTGGGTCTAAAAAATGTGGTTATAATATCTCAACCATACATATTGTTTCTCTTCAGATGAAGGATGATAGAGGGATAGAAGAGCAAAAGAGAAAAGAAACAAGGGACAATTTCAATGAAGTCCCTGTTGTATCTGCCCCCTGATGTGTGCTCATTCCACTATCTGTTGGGTCGGAGGTGGCCACCGTTCCAGCTTCTTCCCACTGAATGTGGAAACAGATCAGACTTAAAGGAAAAAAAAAAACTATTCAGGACTCATTGTATTTGCAAGTTCTCTGATGGCTAGGGAATCTAGTACCAAAGAAGGCACAGAACTTGTTCTTTACAAAATGGTCAAAGACTGAAATTAAAAAAAAAAAAAAGAACTCCAAGGTTTTAAGCCAAAAATTAGAGATACAATTCTAAACTATAAAACACAGCTGATGCCATATTGTTTCTGTCAAACTTTTCCTCTTGTACTTGCATGATTTTGTCTGAAGACATCACAGGTCATTCACTCTGTGCTTTGGTTTTGAGTTTCTCCATTTGCTGGGCTGCCCTGTCCTGGTTGTTTTTCTTATCTGATTCACATTGAAGGTGTTGTGATACATGACTAGGAGCTGCATCTAAACAACTTTGGCCCCATATGAGCAACAAAGATTTATTACAAGGAGTAAATGTTAGGCTATGTTGACTTGGAATCAGTCACTAAGTTTTGCTCTGCCTGCTCTATATGTGATTTCTAGCATCTCACAATGCTAGACCCGATTATGTTGTTAGGTACTGGACTGCTGCACAGTGTGACAGGCAAGAGTTCCAAATTCAGGGATGAAATTACAAATCCAGACTAGCAAAAGCAAAACTGTCAGTTTGCGAAGTAGATTTGACCTAAGCCCATATTGTTCATTATACTTAAACCACCAAAGGTCTTCAAAAAGAAAAAATAGGTTAGTAAAATTCGTCCAGTTTTGTCATTATATTTAACAGTAGAAAATGACTCCAGCTATGCAGAATAGCCTGGGAAAACACACGGAGCCTTCAGATTTCTTCTGAATGTACAATGGCATTGGTGGTGAATATATTGCAAGAATATTTTTGGGGCTAGGGATATAGCTCAGGCACCACATGCCTGGCAAGTGCAAGGTCAGGTGTTCTATTCCTGGTACCAAAAAATAAGAAAAAATGTTGTGTTTTTCAGACAAAAAATGTTAAAAGTTTTTTTTTTTCAAAAGTAAAAGCTCAGTATTCAGGTTTAATTCTTGTGTTGGCACTTTGAAATAAGTGTTTTGGTTTGGAGTTTAGGCACTGGGTTTCTAAAAGCTTCATCATCATTGCCTAAGGCTTGCTTGAAACAACAAAATTAGTTCTACAATAAAACTGATTTGGCTTAAGAATTTATGAAGGGTATCAATGATTGAAAAGTGTTACTTATATAGAATGAGATTTTTTAAACTAAGGCAAGAGCATATGTTTTTCTGCTTACTCAGAAATCACAAGAAGTAATAGAGTGTTTGTTATTAGGTGAGAGGTATAAAAGTGAAAATAAAATCTCACAGCACTCTCACACATCACTGTTCACCTTCCACAATCAAATACAAATTATCAAAGTTTAATTTTACACCAACGTACTCTGCTATTCACTCTGCCTCGACAAACCTTATCACTAACCTGGTCAACTCAATCACGCATGGGATCCTCTACACTCATTCTTCCATAAAACTTGTACAAGGGTGTCAAACGTTTCCCAGCATGTCTAGATCCTTTCTTCCTTTGCTACTACATTTTCCTTCTCTATTTATCAGTTGCTGTCATGCTTAGGACAAGAAAATGTATCCTTTCATTCACCAACACACTTTCACATTTTATACTTCTCTTTATGAAACATTTTGATTTTGCTTATGAAAAGAATTCTTTCTCATTATATCATATGAGCATAATTCTAAAACTATTCATCTAAACGTTTGCACGGTCATGTTGCTTAGTTTTTTGTCTCATTTACAAATAAACTGACCACATTAAGAATATCACATAATTTAGCATCACATGAACAAGGTTTTAGTTTTCTCTAGAAACTTTCTCAAGCAAAGGAAATCTACTTATAAATGCTGATGCATTTTATATTCATAAATGTGTTCATATCTCTCCACTATTAACAATTTTGTCAACTGTGTGTGGAAATTTTGAGTCACTAAATAAAGCTAGAAGGTCATATAAACTATTTTTTAGTCTAGGTAATTTAAGAATGAGTTCTTTAACGTTAAATATTTTGTGGATCAGAATTCAACTGTTTTGTATGAAACTAACAACATTAAAAACCAATTATCTTTTTCCAGTGTCCAAAGATAGGTACAGTTTGATTATTATTTGGGCTCACATTTTTATTTTATGAGCACTCACTTATTTTCAAGTCAATTCAGTACCATGTAACCAATTGTCAGCTCATTCACACAGATAAAAACAAATACACCACAGAACCCATAAAATAGAGACAGAAAATAATGACACTATAATTGTGGTTTAGATTTGTCATTGGTCAAATTTTTTACTTATATATATTTACAATATTGGTTTAATGCCTTCCTAAGCAGTCATTCATCTTAAATTTTTATTTACAAGGCTTCACTTATGGCCAAAAGAAATTGCAAAATTTGTGTCAAAAAGCACATATTTGCAGCTAAACATCATTAAAACAAGGTCGTTACAGAAGGTCAGGTAAAGGCAAAAAAAAAAGTTCAAATGATGAGGTTGTTAAGATGTAAATTAAAATCTTACCTTTCTTCAGCAGAAGTGGTGATACAAATAAAATTTGTTTTGCCAAATGTATTAAAAAGGTCAATAGAGGGACAAAAATTCATACATCAGAGGTCTAGTTCATAAATAATTCTTCTAATTTGTTTCTAAACCTAACTTATTTGTAAAATAAGTGTAGCATTTTAATATGAGAGGCAAAAAACATTTTTTTATCCTCATCCAACCTGAGAACAGAGGTTTCTGTCATTTTATAAACAGACTATCTCTGATTGAGAACAGTTTTCATTACACTGCAATTTGTACACAGCAGGTCAGAAATATATATTTTTTTCATAAAGCCAGCTACAAATTTGCAGATATACATGCATATATATAATACATATAATATTGAAGCTTTTGTCCTTTTGTATACTACACTAGACATCTAGCTTAGTACACAAGAAACCAGTTGAGGAATATCTTAAATTCCACATGAAGGAAATGTAAATCCTATCCATCCTTAGTTAAATGTCCCTGTTTTTCTACGTGTTTGCAAGCTTAGACAACTATCAGACATATGTCCAGCTAAACTACCAAAGTAGGAGCACAGAAGCATAAGCCTGCAGAAGGTTATTGTTTCATTTGGAGACACCAACTTGGTAAATTCCTCTCTTAAACTTTGATTTTGAAGGCTTATCCCCTTGGGAAACACAACTTCACTTAACATACAGAGTAACCAGGTACATAAAAGAATTAGTACCATAAGTACATAAAAGTTTTTTATATATATCAATTTAACTCTTATTTTTTCAGTTAAATCTAGAATTCATGACTTTAGAAGCTAACTCTGTGTTGTGCTGCTTCCAACAGGTCTTCATAGATTAACACAGCTGATAAAAATCAAAGGACACTTCAGACCGCTAACAAATTTAAGAGATAACGTTTGCAGCCACAGATAGATTTATATTATTGATGTGCAAGTACTTCTCATTTTCGCAATAAAAGAATGCTACTCAGTCTAAACAGATGCAGATGCAATTTCAGTGGCATTAAATACAAATAACAAAAATGCCAAAAGGATCATTGACCATTTTATATGCTTAAGGTGTAGATAATATGCATATTGTATAACATAGACATATTATTGGTTAGCTTGTGTGAGTCAAATGTACATAATTTTAATACTGCAAACTATTTGAACAAAGTTCAGAGACTCACAGAATATATAGCTCTCAGATATATACATAATTATAGCACCAATACATACAGTGTCAAATAGACTTACAACAACCTCCAGATGTGGTTCAAAATGAGAAAAAAACAAAATTCTGGGAGCAACAAAATTGTATTAAAATAATAGAGAAATAGAGTGCTAAAGACTCTTGCATGTTAATACTATCATTACACTTTAAGATTTATCTTACAGATGTTTGTAAGAGAAATGTAATTTTAAATTAGTCATGCCTAACTCTATATACTTAAATTTTACTTCCATAATGATACTTTAGACTTCCCCCAACCCTAGCAGTGAAGAATGAACCCAGGGACCCTCTACAACCAATTATATCTCCAGCCATTGTCATGTTGTATTTTGAGATAGTGTCTTGCTGAGTTGCAGAGATTGGTCTTGAAGTTGTGATCCCCCTTCCTCACCTTCCAGTAGATGGAATTAGGGTTGCAAGCCCCTGTGTCTAGATTTGGTGTTGTAATTTACCTAAAAAGAAACTAAACATCCATGGCATGCTATTTAATTTAGTGTAACAGTATCCTGTATATTTAGCCTACTTAAAAATATTTTAATTATTAAAAATTCAGTTATCAATTTTTATTGCATTTATATCTACCTTATTCAAACTTTCTTCACAGTTGCCTGAACTTTCTATGGAAAATTTGGGGCATTAAAGCTAAGGTAGTCATCTCTTAACTCTATTTAAGCCTGTTGCTTTATCGAAGAAAATACTCTGTAAAGTTAAATACATGGCTATTTTGTTGATAAAAAGATAAACTGCATTTTAGAAAACCAACAGCATTAGCAACCTAATCAGTTTAAGATGTACCAAGTCACATAAACCCTGAAAAGTATTTGGAGTTTTTATGTTTTATTTATTTTATTTTTTCATTTTTTGGGGTTTTTTTTTTTCCAGTACTTGGAATCAAACTCATGACCTTGTGCTTGCCAGGCAGGCTCTGTGCCACTGACCTAAATCCTCAGCCCCAAGATTAGTTGGCTTTATTGTTTTTTGGGGTTTTTTTCCAGTACTGGGAATCGAACTCACAACCTCGTGCTTGCCAGGCAGGTGCTGTGCCACTGAGTTAAATCCCCAGCCCCACATTTGGAGTTTTTAAATTAAATATAAATAAACAAAAATAAATCTTTAGTCATAGCTAGAAAGAAGATAGTATATATGCATTCTTTTTGTTTTACTGGCTAAAGTCTTTAATGTGAGAGAAAACTAATTTAGAAATATCAGACATTCCCTATTAATGGATATATTAAATCAAGTCATCCTTAGTTGAATTTTCCCATTTTTTGGTGTACCTATATGTTGAAACCCCATAATTATGAAAGAAATCTTGCTGGAGTACCAAATGCTGATTTCTCTCCAAATACTTCTTTTCTTGAATTTCTGTACCACATTTTGTCAGAGACTCCTTTCCTTCCAAGAATTGCAATATTCTGTGCTAAATAACAAGATTTGTACTCTTGGTTGGCTTACGTGGTGCTTATGGCGGTGGCTTCCACGGTTTTATCCCTGATTCCATCCACCATGTCTTGAGTCTGTCTTGCATATATACACAACAAACATGTAGAGGCTCGTGAGCCTGGGTGATCACTCCTTATGTGTGTCCTCCTAAATGAGCCGATACAGTTCTTTCTGACCAAGAGCCATATAAGTTCCTGATGGGGGAAGGGCATCTGGCTGCTGGATGAGTGGCACTAGAAAAACAACAAATGCCAGCAAACAGAAGCTGTGATAAGTGTCCTGAATCAATTAGATGATATTCATATCCTCACAACTTAATAGTGACACCATCCCTTCAGCAACTGGGGTGGATTTAAAGCACCTTAAGGATGAATTCATTCATTTTTCTTTTCTTCCTGTATTCCTTTCCTCTTCCTGGGAGGGAAATAAGGTTTTTCTCTCCTCTCTAAATCATCACCATAGTTACCTCTTTGTTGGAATCTTCTTTCTGCTAGAGCTTGAGATCCTGTACATAAAGGATTTCACCCTGTTTACCTGATCTTTGACAAAACAATTCCAACTAACAGTCTCTGAAGCAGCCATATTTCATCAAAATCTAACAAACACAGGGTGAAGTCATGAGTTCAGTCACATCTCCCAGTACCACCAAAAAGTGAAGTCATAGGAGAGAGAGCTCTGTCCCTAACATATAGTAAATTCTGGAAAAACATGTAAGTTATTATTATCCTTTTACTTTTCCCTTTTACCTATCATGATTTCAAGTAAGAATTATGTCTAAGACAAAGTATGTAAATGTGAGACAACCAGTGTTATCGAAACATCAGGATGCAGGGTTCAATAGAGTCTTTAGGATAAAAGTTCAGAATGAGTCTACCAAGTCCCAGACATTTTTGACCGAGAGTTGAGAAATCTGCAGCCTTGTCTTGTGACCCTACTCCTACTTATTTTCCTAGAACAGGAGAAGTTCCCACAAGCTGTGTTTATTGCTGTCATTCCGTAACTTTCTGGAACAGTGCAAGTTGATGCTTTAATTTGCTACCAAGTCATTACCCACATGTCATGTAGTTGAATTCTGAATTTAGATCTGTGAGTTTCCACTGAAATCACTTTTCTAGCACCTATGGCCATGGGTGTCAGTGACAAACTTGGAGGAATAAATATCTGTGCATAGAAAGTCTTTATCCTGTTCCTCAGTACAGATCCAGTGAGAAGCCATGAAGACCTTCATCTTCCTCACCCTCCTGGGGGCAGCTGGTGAGTGTGTTCAACAGACAAATGGACCAATGAGGAGGATCTCTGGTGTGCAGGTTTGGGGGCTCACGTTCACAAAAACAGAAAATGTTAAGTATAGATGCTGTACTTATAAAGCTTAAAATGTTGAAAAGTTCAGTGTAGTGCATATGGTATATATAATTAAATCTCATTTGAAAGAAGGGAGATTTGGGTGACTAGGAGTGAATCAGAACTTCCAAGTATATTGTATGAAGAAGAAAAGAAAGGGAATAAATAGTTGATATATCAGAAGTGTTTATTTTAGGACAAGCATGGTGGTGCATACCTATAATCCCAGCACCCTGACAAGCTGAGGCAGGCAAATGACAAGTTCAAACCCAGCCTGGGCAACTTAATGATTCAGTGAAACTGTCTCAAAACAAAAAAATAAATAAATAAAAAGGGCTGAGTTTTTAGTTCAGTGTAAAGTCCCTGGGTTCTATTCCCAGTACCCCAAAAGGATGTGTAAAAACTTCTTATCTTAGCGGCAAAAGCGCCTGCCTGGCAAGCGCAAGGTCGTGAGTTCGGTTCCTGGTACCGGAGAAAAACCAAAAAAAAAAAAAAAAAAACAAACTAGCGGGGTTCCAAGGATTTGTGCCTCCAAAGAAGACAGCCATAAGGAAATTGTACTGGATTTTAGGAAATGTATTAAAAAATTATGCCAGTCCATATCCAAGAAAAAGAAAATTAGACTTTCCCTTCTATATAAAGAGGAGCGCTAGAGAATATTAAAATGCTTTTTATAAAAGCTACCCCCAAAATTTCTTAGAAATAACATTGTACTAGATGAGGTCATAATTGAGTGACATTTGATGTTTAAAAGAAAAGGAGTTATAAAGGGTATGATGATGACAATGCCTCATAACTCTTAAAACCTCTGTAACTGCTCAGCTGGGCATGGTGGTGCACATCTGCAATCCCAGAATCCTGGGAGGCTGAGACAGAAGGGTACGACGTTCATACCCAGCCTGAGCAATTTAGCCACATAGGGAGCAGCTTAGTGCAAAGGCACTGTGTTCAATCCCAAGTACCCTATCCTCAACAACAACAAAAAAATGAATTGTGCTCTCTCACTTCTCCAAGAAGTGAATAATTACTCTCTACTCTAATTTTTTATAGGTACTTTAAAAGACAGAGAATTGGCAGTAGTTGCCTGCATATTTTTATTAATGAATCCATGAATCTTCAATGCGAAATAATAACAAAAATGTTCAATTTTCCTTTGATGACTTAAAAAGAAATTCTCTTCAGAGACTTCCTGAGAAGAGGCTTGGTTGCTGGGGAAGACATGGGGTGGGAACAAGGCATAAAAGGGGGATTCAGGACACTGCTGCTGTAACCAGGAACAGGGCTATGGAAGGAAAACATGTTATGTTGCAGATAATTAAAATTTTTGCAAAGTGATTGCTGATGCTCTGAAAGTATTTTCAGATCTGAGTCACAGCTTCTCTTATTAAATCCAAATCTTCACTTAAAGTCTGAAAGCCACCCCAGGATCAGGTTAGCAGTGGACTGAGAAATGAAGATGAGGCGGCTGTCTTCATATGCTGCCTGAAAATAAGTAGAGAAACCACCAGAAATAAGTTCCAGTCCACCAGGTAAAACTTCGGAAAGAGTGGAGGGGAGCCAGACTGTCAGGAATGTCAGGAACTGAAGGTATAAACTGTGTGATTGTGAGCAAGCTTTTTTGACCATATGGAGCTTTAGTTTCTTTCTTTTTTTTTTTTTTTTCTTTTTTTTGGGGGGGGATTGAACCGGTGATTGAACTCACGACCTTGCGCTTGTCAGGCAAGCGCTTATGTCACTGAGCTATATGCCCAGTCCTGGAGCTTTAGTTTCTTATTTGCAAAACAAAAAAAAAGAGTAACTAATATTTAATTTGTGGGCATAATAAAAAGATAATTCTGTTCACACAAATGAGGCATTTGACATGTGGTGAAAACATAATAAACATTAATTTTTACTATTAATATTATTTTGAAGCTTTTCATACTAAAGAAATGAAATCCCCTAAAGGTTGGAAAATTTGGGGTCATCTAGATGTCATGTTTTAAATTCATAATTAAATTTTATAAGAACCGAGTTTGCATGTAACTTTTAGATATAGGAAAGCTATTTTATGGTCTCTTATAACTGATCAGTTCTTCATTCTGACAAAGGCCAGTGCAGGGCTGCATGTTTTGCATTTGTTCAATCTCTATAAAATATGAGGTTGAACCTGCTGTTTATTACTTCCAATCTCTGAGGGACAGGCAGAAAATTAGCTTATCAGATTATCTTATAGCACAGATAGAAACTTATCTTATCAGATTATCTTATAGCACAGACAGAAAATTATCAGATTATCTTATAGAACAGAGTGTAGTACATTTGGAAAGAGCAGTGGGTGTAGAGGTGGGTTTTGTTCCGCTCCAGTAGGACAGTGAGTGTCTCCAGCCTGAAGATCAGTATATAACTGTTCTGATCTTAGAACATTCATTCATAGAACATTCATCATTCATAGAACAAAGAGTCAGAGGAGGGTTTGTGTCTGGTCTTGTCAGCAGGTGCAAGCAAAAGGGGAAAGATCTGGTTTGACCAGTCAAAGGTACGCAAAGGAAGAATCCAAAGTCTTACAGAAGTGATGAGGAAGAATACATGGAAGGTCAGATCCAGCTTTTGTGGGAAGAGTGGTTCTCTTTTAACGTCCCCAAAAACAAAGGTGGGGGTGTTTTCTGGGAGAACAAGGTTCAGGAATGCTTAGCCTTATCATAGGGAATCTGGAGGCTTCGTTCTGAGCCCTGACTTTGCCCCAATCTGCCATCTGGACCACAAACTCCATATCAGTAAATCGAGGGGAAAGGTTAAAAAAACAAACCAACAAACAATGATTTCTTAAATGTATTTTTTATCCGAATGTCCTGTGAGACTCTAGATGTAGCATGAACTCTAGAAAGAGGGAGTTTACAGAGGAGGATAGAGAAAGGACACATAGAGAGAGATTTAAAGTCACAAAGGAAGGCGGGGACAACAAAGTAAAACTACATCACAAACAAGAAGCAAGCAGTCAGCAGATACCTAATGATGCTGGGGAGGTTTTTGGGGTCAGAACAGAAGCACCAAGGTCTTAACTAAATCTATTCCTTCATCTTGGTTACCCACCTCATACTTGGCGTCCAGTGATATTTTATACAATTTAACCTTGATAAGGACTAACTTGAAGACCACTGTAGGACCCTTGGTTCTCATCTCACTCCACTACAATCTTCTCCCCCCCATTTCAGCTGCTCGTGTCACAGACCCTGCACTCTATACTGAGACCATGTACAGCTTGAACCGCTTGTCTGCCCCAGCAGGATCACAGCCCGCCATGAGGGGCTATCTCATCTTCATTTTCATGAGTGCCACAGGTGAGAGTTTGGGTACTGGTTTCTGGCTGGAGTGAGACCCAGGGAGGTATATTAGGGGTTGGGAAGAGAAGTAGCCAGCTGGAACCAAAGTAATAGGAAGTGGGTGGGGTGGGGGCATTTTAACAAAGCAGTTCACTGTTGAAGAAAATGAAAGGAGCCACTCTTCACACACAGACTTCATCCTGGCACGGCGCTCTCTGATCCCTAGGACGCCGGGGAGCTGCTCAGGATGCCCTTCGTGTCGGTGGCCTGCTCTCCCTAGGACACCCTCCTCACGCCCCAAGCATATGGTTGCCTAGACTTCATTTCTCCTGCATAGTGCTCCTCTCGTTCCCTGGGCAGGTGGTTATTAGAAGAGAGGGCCAGGAAGAGACTGTAGGCTGCTTGTTGCCTCTGGAAGTCCCAAGCTTTCCCACACTTTTCTTTTCACTACTAAAGTCAGGCAGTATTTTATCTTTCCCCTCCATTCTTGATAAAAGTTAATTTTTAGTAAAGAATGCATTTAAAGTGTCAACATTTTTTCATTGTTTCATTGTAAGTTGTTTACCTTGAGTAGCATGCATGATTTTCTCTTACTTTAAAAAATACTAAATATAGGGTCTTTAATACTACTGTGGGCTGGGGATTTAGCTCAGCGGCAAAGCGCCTGCCTGGCAAGCGCAAGGTCGTGAGTTTGGTTCCCGGTACCGGAGAAAAACCAAAAAAAAAAAAAAAAAATACTATCTTTGGAAACCTCCAGTAGCGAACTCTACTCTAGCCAGTTCTAGCCACCTAACCTCTTTGTCTTTCTTTCTACCACTGACCTCTCTGTTCTCCAGGTGTTGCTCTGGAACAATCTCACACAAAGTTGAAAATACTAGACGAGATCTCCATTCCTTACCTGGTCTATCTGCAGGCCAGCCCGGAGCCCTGTGTGGGGTCTCTCATTCATCCCGAATGGATCTTGACAGCCGCTCACTGTTCCTTACCGTAAGTAAGGAGCCCTCTGCTCCTGGGAGCTGAGAGGGATCTATTCAAATGAAGTAAGTGTGGTGAAATATTCCAGAGAGTTTTCAGTGGAACTAGAAGACCCAGGAAGACAGAGGATCATCTTCTCAGTGGAAAATAGAATACACATTTGGGTGGTTTAATTGGAGATCAATAGGAAATATCAGAAGACTTCAATGGGAAGTAAATACTATTCATTCATCAACAAATATTGTCAAACATTTACTATAAAAATGGGGCTGTTTAATGCACTGAGACAACAGTGAGGGTGTATGATAGAAATAAAGTTTCCTGCATGGAGCTTACATTCTGATAGAGAGAGTACCCCCAAACAAGTACATGACCCCAAAGAAAGCATAAAACAGAATAGCAGATACATATATGAGAATAATATACAGGGTTGCAGAGCTAGACCTCTCTAAAGATGTGAACCAGCAGGAAAAGAAAAAGACAGTGAAAAGAATCAAGCCTAGGGGATAGTTCCAGCTCAAGGACAAATATTCATGTAGTCTCTGACATAGCAAGATATTAGGGTATTTGCCAGACTGAGGAATCACTGTTGATAGAATGTAATGAGTAGGGGGCATATTCATAGGATGAAATTAAAGCGTTATTCAGAGGCCACATCATGCGGGTCACAGGAAAACACACTACAACATAATGCCTCCCACGCAAATCTCAGTGCTATTGTCAGGTGTTGGAAGTCGCTGTGTATGGAAGTCCTACTCAGAGTTCCAGAAGCATACAGGGCCATTTCAGATTCAGATTCTCAGCCTTCTGGTTGCTTAAGGCAGTGTAGTCCAACACAAGTCAAATGCTTGCTCTCTGCATGAGGATGAACACGCTGGAAACAAAGTCAATTCTCATTCCCTTGTATTTGGAGCTGGGAGGGCAGATATTCTCCCCATCGTCCCCACACAGTGCGTGAACCCCTTTGGGCAGGGAATGCCTTACGATCTGCTGCGTGGCTGGACTCTTGGGGATGGAGGTGGGCAAGCCTTGATTTGCAGGGGAAGAAAAGGGGAAATGGCAACTGGGAGCCCTGACAAATTGCTACCAAGGTTTTGTGAGTCCGCGATCATTGTGAACAACACATAGTCTATACAGTCATTTGGGCCAGTAAGGGCAATGGACAGCCCAACCATACCCAGAAATAAGGAGTATTGTGTGCTTTCTCAAGGGCTGCTGCAGACTGCGGAAGAGACAAAGCTCTAACACTGGGGATTGTGGTGCCCTCTTTACTTGCCCTCTGCTAATTCAGATTGCCCAAATCTTACCAAGAATGGACTTTTTGGGTGTATTTTAGATGTCCAATACCCTGTCAAATTTGACATATGCATGCCTGCCATAGAGTAATCCTATTTTACAGACAAAATTAGGTCACTTCAGTTTTCAGCTTAACAAATGAGATGAAGATGATTCAACAAGATGATTTCTCACATTTTTTAAAGTGTGGCATTTTGTGATTCTCTTCTTTTACCACCTTCTCACTTTCTTTCTTTCAAAGTAAGGCAATTCGACTGGGAGTTCATCAACCTAGCATCAAAAATAAGAAAGAGCAGTCGCGGAATTACTCATTGGCTGTGACTCACCCTGAATTTGATGAAAAAACCCTGAAAAATGACCTTATGTTGCTAAAACTCTCCAGGGATGCTGGTATCACTAACTATGTGGGAACTATAGCCATAGCTCTGGAACCTGTGCCATTTAATGATTCCTGCTTTATTCCAACCTGGACCTGGAATGACTATAAAAACTGTAAGTGTTTGATTATTTTGTGTTTTCATGCTGGAGACTTTGGATCTACAGGGACAATGTGATGACATGTTCTTTCCAGAAAGAGAAGATATGAGGTGATGTTCTTGATTCTAGAGTGATTACTGCTTGTACCTTATGCTATCAGGATTACATTCAAATATACTGATATAAGGCAGCTAATTGAACAGTAACACAGAACATGCAGTAGTTATTATATCTAGAATATTCGAGACCAAGTTCAAGGGAACTGAATTTTGCAAAAAAAAAAAAAAAAAAAAAAAAAAAGGTGGGAAAACTAGAACTCTTCCCTCACAAAGACAGTAGTGAGGAAGAATGGTCTGCTCAGAAAGGCGAGAAAGCCCACCATGCATGTAATGTACTGCAGAAGAGCAGTAAGTAAAAGGAAAATAGAGCCCAGGTGCAGAAACGAGGTGATTCATTCTTTCCAGTGTATGCAGAGAGATAAGAAGATGTTTGCAGAAGACACTTGTCCTATCACCAAAGCTAGTTCCCTACAGAGAGTCCTACTGTTATACCTACTGCTGTCTTTGAGAGTTCCTTATGACAGGTGGAGACTTGAGTGTTTCAAGAACCATTTGATTATTGTGACATACTACTGCTGACTCTGGACAGACACATTTCCAAGAAAAAATGGTCACATCCCATGTGATAAATATACAACCTTCTCTGTGTGCCCAAAGTAGGATAAGCAGAGAGAGATGATGCTTGCAGAAGACTGTCTTCTCAAAATCCTTTGGGAAAAACTAGTGTTCTGATGTATTCGTTGGTCTCTGTTGGCTGTTATTTATGTTACTGCTAATGATCAGTTCCTCTTTTTTTTTAGCTATTGTAAAAAGCTGTTTAATTAGACTTAAACTCTGCTTCTAGTAAGTACAGAATAATTTATCTGATCTGTAAAAAGAAAGTATGTTTATAAAAATAGTTCTGATAGTATAGCTTAGTGTTAGAAAACCTTGTGCAAGATCCTTGTACAGCTTGTGCAAGATCCTGAATTTGGTCCTCAGCAGAAGGAAGGAAGGAAAGAAGGAAGGAAGGAAGAAGGGAAGGAGGGAGAGAAGGAGTGAGGGAAATAGGGAGGAAGGCAGGGAGAGAGGGAGGGAGGAAGGAAGGAAGGATGGAAGGAAGGGGGAAGGAAAGAAGGAAGGAAGGGGGAAGGAAGAGAAAGATGGAAGGAAAGAGGAAGAAAAGGGAAGTAAAGGGATGGAGAGAGAAAGGGAGGGAAAGAGAGAAGAAAGAAGGAAGGAAATTCTCATATGCTCAGTATTTTGCAAATCCTTATTTCAGTTTGGATGTAAAGTACTGTGCCTAGGAATCTAAAGGAATATATTTGCTGAATAAATTGCAGCTTGTATGATTTTTGTCCCAGGCTTTGTAAGTCTTACTCAAAGCAATTGCATCACATCTTACAAATATACTTTATTCCTTACCATTTGGAGATAAACCTGTATGAAGATTGTATCGTGCAGGCTCTGCAAACCAGAACAATAATGCCAGATTACACCACTGTAAGATCTCTTATATAGGCCTTCCAGTATGTACCAAGTATTCCTTATTCCCAGTATTTTAAATTGCTTTCACCTAGTTTCTTAAACGTTTTTTCATCTACTTCTCACAAGAACTTAAATATATTTCCTTTCTTTTCTAACCCGATGCTGTCTGATTATTCTACTTTGGGAGATTTTATTGCATCAGAAAATCCTGTTCCTAAGTACCACTTGGCTGAGCTTGATGCATTTCTGTTCAACTCTTTGTTTCCTTCTTCCTTGATCCTTTCTACCGAAGATTAAAATTACATAATTCCTTGGTAACAGTCCCTGAGTTCTGAAGTTGATAATATAACAGCAATTGCTGCACTGTACAAATGGAGATTATGGCCTCTTAGGGAATATATATGTATATGGAATATATATATATATTATATGTATAGGGGATATATATATATTTCTAAATAATCAATTGCTAATTTCTAAATAGTCTATTTACTGTCATGCACTACATAATGAAGTCAATGATATATGACAATGGTTTTATGATGTTATAATGGAGCTGAAAATTTCCCATTCCCTAGTATTTTTTCCATACCTATTCAGTTTTCTAGATATGGTTACATACACAGGTACATAAACCATGCTACATTATTTATTACAGTAACTTACTATACAGATTGGTAGCACAGGCACAATAGGCTGTGCCCTATAGCTTCTGTGTAGGCTACGCCATGTAGATTAGATAACTACCCTTTGTGATGCTTACAGTGAAACAAAATGACCTACTGATGCATTTCTCAGAGAAGAAACCCAACATAGATGCATCAGTATCATCTAAAAAGTAGTTTTATACCCGGTGAAAATAGTTTCTCCTTATGGTAAAGTATAAACATGAAGTCAAGGACCCAAAATGGGGGAAGGGGAGATTTTATAGAGCAATGGCTTTGTTACTGTCTCCATCTTTTCATGGCAATTCGTAATGTTTACACAGGTGCTTCTAATCTTCATACATCATGCAGAGTAGAGACAGAGAGCTATAGATCTGGTGATTTTAAACTAGGCACCCTAAGAAGGACAGCGTGTCTACTATGACCTGCACTGAATATTCTGAGGGGAATTTATTTACAAAATAGAGACTGACCACAAAAGCACTTGTGACAAGGTGAATAACTCTACAGTTTGTTTTTTCTTACCCACAGTCACTGACCCTGATAACCTGATGTGGATAAACCAACATGTTCTCCCTTCCCATGACTGCCTGAATATGCTTCTGCAACAAGAGCAAAGAACCTCAGTGAACATCATGTGTGTAGGACAACCTCTCATTGTCCTATCTAAAATTAAGGTATCTTTCTCTCCCCCATAGACAAGTAGCACGGGGCCCACTGGGAGAGAGCAGTGATAATGAGAAATCAAATGCTCCTCCACAGAGTAAGGGATAGAGAGCTAGAGGCCCTCTCCCCAGCCCGCTCAGTCTCCAGTTATATTTCTTTCCCCTTTTTCCATCTAAGGGTAGGCAATATCTGCGATAGACCAGCTGTCCTTTCCCCTGCCTGCACTAAGGTTGGGGTCAAGCTTGAATCAAGAAGGTAAAACCAGTGTGGATGTTCAGAGAGGGCTGCTACCTCTTCAGCAAAATAAACCCATTCCTTTGGGAGACTTTGTTGCTTGGAATTTTACTCTCGTTCTGTGAAGGCAAAGCCACACTGACTTCCTGTTTCCTCTCCTGAGCAGGAAGTTTCGGCGGCTCCAGCCATCTGCAGTGGGAGAGTGCACGGAATCTTGTCCTGGACCAAAGGAGCTCTCACCCTGGGAAGTGAGGGATTCTTCACAGAGGTTCATCCTTATGCAAGATGGATCCTGGAAATCATGAATACCCGCTGAGATGCCCCCTCAAAGTAATGTCTGCATTTCTACACTAGATCCACAGCTTTTTTCATCTTATTTATTCTTGAGCAAACTCTGAGGTGAAAACATCCAATAAAAAAGACATCCAACACTTCTGATTCCTGCTTTATTTAACACACAAACTTTGATGATGGTGAGAAATTTAGCATCATTTCTGCTATTTGTTCATTCATACAAAAATTATTGAACCTGTGCATGGATACATAATGATCTTTCCCATCAGTGATCCAATTCTGATACCTTGTGACAATCGCTATAGTGAAAATGAAGAACAGTCTCACATACAACACAGAATTAAGTATTTCGGTGGTGGGGTTAGAGGCAAGTCAGGGGAGAATAGCATAAAACTGAGAGAATAGTTTATTAAAAGCCAGGAAAAGAAGAGTTTAACATGTCCTGCAGAGAATATATGGAAAAAAGTAACGTGTGATGGTAGCAAATCAATTGTAGAGAAGGAGAACGAATGGGATAAAGATTGTGTTAGGTCCTGTACTTGGCGGCCCAGTCACACTATAAGCCTTTCTTCCTCTATCTTCTCTCTGATCCTCATACCCACACCCACTCAAGTGCTGTTTCTGATTCATCGCTGTCCAGTGCTTCCTGCTCCCTTAAAGAATCATAGTTGTATTTATGCCTACGGATTTTTTAAGTGGTCAACTGAGGACTTCTTACAACATGTGTGTGAATGTGTGTGTGTGTGTGTGTTACTGGGGATTGAACCCAGGGCCTTCACACTGTGCTATATCCCCAGCACCCTTCTTCTTCTTTATTTTGAGAATAGGTCTCACTCAACTGCCTAGCCTGGGTCAAACTTGCCATTCTTCCCAGAGCAGAAGATTATAGGCATGTGCCACCATACCCCGCTTCTACAGTTCTTGAATTATGCCTTCGGCACTTAACAGTAATACTTTATTTTCCAAGGGAATTGGTTATGTGATTCTCCGCAGCCACTCCAGAGCTGTTCTTTCTTCAAACTTCGAGTGCTCACTTGTGGCAGAAGGTCTCTGCTTTGTGAATAGGAGATATCATCTTATAAGCGTGAAGTCCTCAAACCTGCAAACATAGTCTGCTATTTTGCTGTTCTTTCCCTATGCTTCCTGCTACCATGGAAGAGTAACATTACATTCAGAATTTCTCTCTGAGATAGGGAATTCATCTCCCCTGCCTTCCTCATGGACTTGCTTTACTAATTATCTTTTCTTTGTATATTTCTCTCTTTGGCTTGAACGTGTCTATTTCTGCATATATTTTAATGTACTTATACATATATGAGGGTATTACATTACATATATATGATGTGCAATAATCAAATCAGGGTACTCAGCATTTTAGTCTCCTGGAACTTTTCTCATTTCTACATGTTGGGAAATTTGGGGCTCTGCTTTTCTAGTTATTTTGAAATACATCATAAAATATTGTAAACTATAGTTACACCAGCGGGCTGTGGAACTCTAGAACTAATTTTTCCTATGCAACTGTGTTTTGGTACCTGTTATCCAACTTCTCCAATCTATTGGCTTTGTCCTGCTTTAACTTAAGAAAATCAAATTTCCCTCATTTAAAATGCACAGCCCAGGGTGTCCTTTCTAGACCTATTCTCTGGCTTCTGTCTCCCTGCTGACAGATCCCTGAAAGGTCTGTTCTACAGGTTTCTCCTCTGTACATCTCCCTGTCTTTGTCTCCCCTCAGGCCTTCTGCTCTCTTGAGCCCTGGTTCTTCTTCCCAGAGATTTCTCCCCATCTTTTCACTTGTCTCATTTCCACTCACCCTTCATGTCTCAGACTTCAGATCCCTACTGTGGTTTTCTGACCCTCACATGAGGGCCCACATTACATCTTTCTCCATCTCATTTTACTTCCCGCACTGTGACATGTGTGGTGTTAATTTATATTGTATTCAGTCCCTTGACCACTGAACCCTCCATATTTAATAAAGTCCCGGCATGCAACAGACACTCCCATTGGTTTTCTGTTGCTGTTTAAAACTCTTTACCTCAAACTTAATTTCTTAAAACACATTTAATGAGTTCTTTTTTATATTCCAAATGTTACTAGCATTTGGAATGATGAATAGCTAGCACTTTTTCCCATTTTGTTGGTTGTCTCTTCACTATGTTGTATGTTTTCTTTGCTAGCCAGAAGCTTTTTAATTTGATATGATCCCATTTGTTGGTTTTTGGTATTATTTTTTGTGCTATTGGAGTCCTATTCAAAAAGTCCTTGCCTACACCCGTGTTTTCAAAGTTTTACCTATTTTATCTTCCAGCAGACTAAATGTTACAGTTTTAACATGTAGGTTTTTGATCTATTTTGTTTTTCGCTTAGTACATGGTGAGCTATATGAGTCTAGACAGACTCAATCTTCTGCATATGGAGATCCAATTTTCCCACACCATTTATTAAAGAGACTGTTCTCCAGTGTGTGTTTTTGACTCCTTTGTCAAGATCAAATGGCTATGTGTGCCTGGGGTTATGATTCCTCTAGTCTGCTCTGTTGATCTACATGCCTTTTTTGTGCCACTACCATGCTGCTTTAATCACTGTAACTTTATAGTATAACTTCAAGTATAGGATTGTGATGCCACTGGATTTGTTTTTCTTACTAAACATTCATGTGTTGGTTTCTTTGTGGACATAAATTTTCAACTAATTTGGATAAATATCAAAAAGTGTGACTGATGGATCATATGGTAAGGCTATGTTTAGCTTGGAAAGTTCTAAGCTATTTTTAAAAGTGCTATACCATTTTGCATTCCCCCCAGCAATAAATTCCCATATTTGCCAACATTTGCTATTATCAGTGTGCTGAAATCTCAGCCATTCTATTAGGTGTTTTGCAGTATCTCATTGTTATTTAATTTGTATTTCCCTAACGGCCTACTACTTGAGAATGATTTCACACACTGTTTTCCATGTGTATAACTTCTTGGTGATGTGGACAGAGCTGTGCCCCTACCACTACCAAAATCGGAATGTTGAAGCCCCCAATTCTTCTGTGACTATATTCAAAGATAAAGTTTCTTAGTAATTAGAGTTAAATGAGGTTAAAAGTGTATGGCCCTAAACTGATTGCACTAGTTATATTAAAAGAAGAAAATCCAAAGGTCTTACTCCTTCTTGTTCTTCACATGTGATAGAGGAAAGTCGTGGGAACCCACATAAGAAGGTCACCATTGCAAGCAGGAAGACATCCATTGCCAGAAGTCAAATTGCCAGCACCTGTCACATGGACTTTCAGCCTCCAGAACAGTGAGGAAAAAATAAAGATTTTGTGTATGTGATTTTTGAGACAGGCTGGCTCTGAGCTCACTTTGTAGCCCAGGCTGGCCTTGAACTCACAACAATCCTCCTGCTTCTTCCTCCTGAGTGCTGGAATTACAGGTGTGCACCACCACGATGGGCTTAAGATTTTGTGTTTAAGGTGCCCAGACTGCACAATTTTATTGCTGCAGCCCAAGCAGACTAAAACATCTGATAAGGTGTCTGTTCAGATTTTGATGTATTTTTAAATTGGTTGTTTTCTTATGGTTGAGTTTTACTATTTCATTATGTATTTTGGATGCAAATTAGTATTTAACAGACATATTTTACAAACATTTTTACCCAACCTGAGACAGCCCTCAATGTTTAGCTCTGAATACTTGAAGTTGTAAACATGCACTTAAGTACATGTCATTCCACCATCTGGGACCCCTTGGAAGGCAGAAAGGCATCCTCTCAATCTAAGCCTCTCAAACAGCAATCACAGATCTCACCACAAGTGAGGCGCATACACCATAAATCTCTGGCTTGATGATTGGGAATGAATAAATAAATGAATAGCGACAGGAAGCAAAGGACTGAAACATTTCAAAGAAGAGTTCGGTGTCAGGCAGAGGGAGCAATATCAGCCTTAGAGGGCTTGACATATCCTGGAGACCAATAACAGTGTCACACAAATGGAGGCCTGCATCACAGAGGCAGGAGGGTGCCAGGGTCCTCATATAGCTTAGAAGGCACCTGCCTGCAGAGGTCACACATGAGAAGGCTGTGGGTACATTGTAAACTTCAATTTCGCTCTTGGCAGGTACTTTCTTCCCTGAAAAGGACAGCAAAACCCTCATTCCAGAACAGTTTCCTATTGCGTTGGGGGCCAAGTCAAAAAGCTCAGTTTCTCTCTACTCCCACAGCGTATACCACTCCTACTCTGAGGGGTGGATGCCATTTTTGTGAACTGAATTGTCCCACCAAAAGAATTTGGATGACCTTTTTCCTCCCAACTCTAGAGCTTCATCCTGCTTTATCTTGCTTAATTCCTGTCCCCATTATGCTTCCAGAATCTATGAGCTGAAACCTATCCTGTAAACAGCCTTTCAATGTCATCATGAAACTCATTCTCCTCTGGACTTTCTTCAGCCTGCCTGGTGAGTATCCCTACTTCTCTCTGTTTATTTGCTAAGGAGAAATCCTGAGGAAAGCTTGAAAGATGAATCAAGACCAGAGGCACCTTTATAGATTTCCCCAACAAGGTTCTCCTAGGGCAATGCCTGCCTTCCTCACCTTTATTACTTACTTGCTTTTGAGGCAGACACAAACGTTGACACCTCCATATAATCCCACTCCTAAGGAAGAGGTGACTCTGGACATGTGTAGAACAAGACTGATGTTGGGGTGAGAGAGTAGGAGATGAGGGTGGGGTTTGAAAGCAGGTGTCCAACTAATGGGCACTGGAGAATGCTGAAAAGTTGGGTGTTAGCATGGTCCTTTTTCCCCACGTTAGGAAAATCTTGTTGGTTCTGTCCTCTAAGCAAATCTGAAACCAATCACACCTCCACTCCTCCATGGCCCACAATACTCCAAGTCACCATCTCTTGCCTGGACTATCAAATTATTCTCCCACCAGGCCCCTCTGCTTCTGGACCTTACACTTTACAGATCTCCAAGAGGAAACTGTCGTCACTCTTTTACGTGAAACCCTAAGGTGGTAGCACTTCCATTTAGAGAATAAGTCCACGTTCTTCCAACATCCCTCTCCATCACTTCCTGAAACACTTTGTGCCGACTCCCCCTCCCCGCTGGGTGGCAGCTGCAGTGCGGTTCCTTAAACAGGACTTATGATTGTTGGCTATAGCGCTCTCCTCTTCCTGGAGTCCCTGGCCCCATATATCTGATCATTTAACCTTTCTGTCCTTATGCTATTTGTCAGCATTGTCTATGAGGTTGACGCTGACTACTAACTTAATACTGCATAAACGTCCACCTCACGCACACATGTGTGCATGCTCACACACACACACACACACACACACACAACTGGTACTGCCTTTCCATCCTTCCTTATCGTTTTTCCCATAGCACTGATCACCGTCTAGCATACTACTTTCATTTACATGTATACTATATTGTTATTGAATGCCTCTACTAATTTGAATGCATGAGAGCAGGGATACTGATATTTTGTTCAGTGTATAGTACTGTATAGTACTAGGCTCTGACATACTAAGTTCTCAATATTTTTTGAATAAATGATTTATTCCCGGCACCTTCCTTGGACTCCGTTGACATTTGGCCTGCCTTTATTATGACACTTAGATCATTTTGTCTTGCATTATTGTTGAGAGGGAAACATGATTTGTGAAAGTGAGAATAAGCTGATTTAACAGTGTCCACTGAATCATGAAAACTTATATTTCAACTTAAAGAATAATTATTGACAAGTAAAAGGAAAACACCTCTTTTATTTTTTGAAACAGATGTTTCTATCCTTTATAACTGTCTTCATATTTTAGAATAACATGTCATTTTCCAGATTTAGTTTGTAATACAACTTATTAGAGGAAAAGGGAGGACTCAAGGCCTGTTTAATGATTTTCTTTGGGCTTCTCTAATGATTACTGAGAAAGTTCCGAATTTCTTATTTGTGCTCCTCTTTCCAGTTGCTTTTGCCTATAATCCAGACACCAGAGGTGATATCCAACCTCCCTACTTGGTCTACTTGAAATCCGATTACCTGCCCTGCACAGGAGTCCTGATTCACCCCCTTTGGGTGATCACAGCTGCACACTGCAATTTACCGTGAGTGAAAAGCCCCCACAGCCGCTCTACTCTCGCTCGTCAAGTAGGACATAGACCCAGATCTCTGCTTAGGACTCTCTCCCAGTTCGTTGAGAATAGGCAGACCTTTGGGGACATTTAGTGTCACTGAAAAAATATGGGAAGGGGTTAATAGAGGGCCTAGGAGTAGAGACACCATATATCTCAAGTCCTCTCATAAACATCCATGTTGTTCCAGGGGACTCCTGGTCGTACTGGGGATCACAGACCCATCAAATACCAGCGAAGCTGATGTGCAAGTGGTTATCTACGAGAAGATAATTAATCACCCACAATATTTAGTCTCTTCTATTGAATATGATCTCACGTTAATCAAGCTGATTAACGAGGCTGAGCTCGGGAGCTATGTGAATGTGGTCAAACTACCTAGACAACCTGTCGATGCAGAAACAATGTGTGACGTCACCACCTGGGCCTACAACTTCTGCGATACGCGTGAGTTTAAGACCTAATGATATCTGTTGATTTCAGTAACATTCTCCCCATGTTAGATCTACCTCTGTGCCTTCTCCTGGTTTGGGCAATTCTGCCCAGTGAGGCTTCTTCAAAGCCTGGAATCCATCCCTTTCATCTCCTTTCCCTTTCCCTGCAGCCTCCTCAAGGAGTCCTTTAGACTTTTCCCCACCTCATCTTTCTATTACCGCTGCTTCCATGTACAATAAAAGGGGAATCAACAGAAAGAAGGGACTTACGCACATAGTCTTAGTTGTGTAATAGCATTTTATTTACCTTAGGGATTAAATTTCCTTAGCTCTAAAAATAAAGCATAACATTATATTAACTTTTCAGACCATATCAGGTAAAAAAGCAACTTTAAGCCTTGAATATCATGAAATAGACATTAATATATTGAACATTAGACCCAGGCAGGCATAGTGGCACACACTTGTAATTCCAACCCTTAAAAAGTCTGAGGCCTGCGGATCACAAGTTTAAGATCCTGTCTATGAAAAAGAAAAGACTGGGGTGTAACTAAGGGGAAGAGTACTCCTGGATTTGACTCGCTGGAAAAATAAAAAAGAAATACATACCACATTGCTAATCAGACAGAACTTCTTTATGTAAGATTGTAAGCAATACCTAGTTTGAAGCTTAAGAAAAATATTTCAGGAAGAAATATTTTTAATTAATAACATTCTAAACGTTATTCATTTCTTCAGAAGACTGACAAAGGGCTACCATATTTTATCAGTGGAAGTTTCTATGCATGATTGGAGGCTACTGAAATAGATATTCTATTTAAACTTTCTCCTATAACTCCCATTTCAGGTTCCAGGAAAAACTTTAAGCAAGTTAGAATAGCTTTCTGCTCTCTAAGTTTTATTACTATCTGCTTGCTATCCTACCCCCAAATTTTCATATAAATCCTAATAAGCTGTCTGTAGCTATGAATTAAGACAGTAGTGAGTCATAGAGAAAGATTTCATTACTTATGTGAAAATACAATGAAATAGTCCCTTATGAATAATTATTAATATGACTTTACTCATGAGTATATTTATTTGAGTATGTTTAGTATGCCTTGTACAGTAGGTACCATTCTATGGAAAGGTCATTTTAAACAAGTCTGTCACATTTTATTTATCTGTCCATCTCCTTGTTTTCATAGAAGCCAACAGGCAGGTACACATTTCTCTTAACAATGTTTTTAAAATTGATCTTCAAGCAAATGTCTTCATTTACTAATCTTGGTGTACAATTTCTTAAATAGGTCAAGAAGCTGGGGAAAGGAGGGGGAGGGGAGGTGGGAGAAGCTGATCGCCAGGTACATGTTACAGTTAGATAGGAGGAACAATTCTAGTGTCCTATTGTCCAGTGGGGTAGTTACTGTCAATGTATATTTCAAAAGAGGTAGAAGAGGTGCTGGGGATTTAGCTCAGCGGCAAAAGCGCCTGCCTGGCAAGAGCAAGGTTGTGAGTTCGGTTCCCGGTACCAGAGAAAAACCAAAAAAAAAAGAAAAAAAAAAAAAAAAAAAACAAAAGAGGTAGAAGAGAGGATTTTAAATATTCTCACCACCAAAAACCAAATATTTAAAGTGGTAAGTATGCTAATCACCCTGATTGGATCATTACACAATATATACATGTCCACAGTACAAAGAGATAAAGAAAATCAGAAGCCAACAAATGGAACTTTCTAAAAGCAGCAGAAATGCAAGAGGCCATAGAAAACATTAATCTCTAAGGTACAAAAAGAAATGACTATCAAAATGAAAGATATTAAAGCAGGCACAGATAAACAAATAGAGGAGCTCAGGAAAACAATGGAAGCCATGAATGCCAAACATAGATAAGAAGTGGAATCAATGAAACAGATCCAAATAGAAATGTAGAACATTAGAAACTCCATTGAAAGTATACTCAGCAAAGTGAATGAAGGTGAGGATAGACTATCAGATCTAAAAGACAGGAACATGACCAGAAAAGAAATATATCTTAAAAATAGCAAGAGATGACAAAAAATCAGTCCAGCAGCTACAGGATGAAGCATATAAGAACAATATAAGATTGACTGGAATCAGCGAGAAAACTGGTATGTTCTAAAGAAGTATTCACAAAGGAAATGTTGAGGGATGAAATTATTGCTGTACCAGAAAATAAAGGATTTCAGCCAGGCCTGGTGGTGCATGTCTGTAATCCCAGAACTCACCAGGCTGAGGTAGGAAGATCATTGCGAGTTCGAGACCAGCCTGGGCTACAAAGTGAGCTGAAGGCCAGCCTGAATTGCATAGTGAGACCCGGTCTCAAAAGGAAAAGAAAAGAAGAAAAGAATACAACAACCATTGTAAACTCCCTGTCACCTTGTCTGTAATTCAGTATTCTTGTACTATTCTTGTGCTACTTTGTAAACGGATGTCTGTTTCTTAATATGTTTTTGTTCTTTAACTTCTAAAATAAAAAAAAGAATGGGGCAAGAATACAAAAAAGAAAAGAAAAGAAAGGATTTCAATGCTTCTATTCAAGAATCAATGTTATTTTCAAACAAAGATATTGAAGTAAACACACACTCATTAACAAAAACAAAAATTTCAAAATATTTTTCCCAAAGTATGACACTTTCAAAGAGCACCTGCCCTGTGTATAGATATTACTTTGCTTTTGTTTTTCTCATTTTGTTTCAGATTAGAAAAAAAATGTATATAACTATACCTAGTTGACAAAAATTGTGAGCTGTAAAGGAAATGACCTGAATTATGAATCAAGATTCTCAGTTTTAAATCCAAATTTTACCACTTACTGATGTTTAAGCCAAAGAAAATGTGTGGGATTTTTTTTTTTTTTTTTTTTTTTTTTGAGCAGATACATTTCTTTGTTTGGATTCAGGTTAGTTTGGTTTTTCATCTAGCAAATGAGAAACTTGGCTAGATACCTCTAAATTTCTTGGTGCTCTGAAACTAGCTTCTGAAAAGATACTCTGCAGGTGACTAAATCTCCAAAAAAAAATTAAAGCTACTTGTTTCATTTGTTTGCAGGAATGTCTGACATTTATATAAAACTTCCAAGAATTTAATCACTGTCATAATGAGAAACTGTTAATCTGATAATCCTCTGTGTGCTGGTTGCCCTAACTTCCACAGTCCTGTTTTCTCATGGTATTTTCCTTTTTGATTGCAGAAGAACACACACATGTGTTAGAAAAGAGAGAAAGAAAAGACTAGGTAAGGCACACAAGTGAACCTTTCAGGAAGTTCTATTTATCTCTTTTCTTGTAGTCAAGGACCCTGACATGGTGCAGAAAGTAGAAGTCTCTGTAATCACTGAAAATGAGTGTCGGAATGGCTATCCAGGCTACAACATCAAAAATAATATGATCTGTGTGGGCATCGTGCCAGGAATGAGGAAACCTTGCAAGGTGACCTACTCTCAATGCCTTAATTTTCTCATTTTCTTTCTCTGTCTCATCCCAGAAAGATAACCTGTTTTCTTTTTTTTCTGGTAGGAAGTCTCTGCTGCCCCAGCAGTGTGCAACGGGACGCTTTACGGAATCCTAGCTTACGCAGATGGGTGCATTCTGCGAGCTGATGTTGGCATCTACACCAGTATCTTTCACCACTTGCCCTGGATTAAAGATACAATCCAGAACAACTGAGCTCCCCTGGCAGGAACTGCAAACTGTGTGACACAGCCTGTACCCATGTCCAGCTGCAGAATTAAACTAAGGAATTCCTTGGATTGCACCTTGTGTATTTGCTCATTCTGACGGACAGCATCCGTGACTGATCATTGTCTTAGACACAAAAGCCCTCCCATCTCTGTAGATGAAGACAAAAAGCTCAAAACTGCTAGGCAGTTGGAGTTTGGGAAGTAGGTGTTGTGTTCTCTGTAACAAATTGATAATTGATTCATGGAAAAATGGAAAACCCCACAGTCGTTTGGGTACTAACCCCCCCACTACCTGAGGGCATATGCTTTTGAGATGTTAGACATATCTATTAGGAAGTCTGATGAGGAGTGGAGGAAATAGGATGGGGACTGTGAAAGTATGGCATTTAGTTTCTCCTTGTCCACACAACTCTCAACTCTGGTCATAAGGAGAGTCTAACCATTCATTTTGTAGGCTTCTGGGTATCTACTTAACCCATGAGAGGTTAATATAAATGTTAACTGAGGCTTTGTGATATAACAATTAGGGAGTTCAGCACTCATTTCCTAGCACGTGTTTCCTTTTTATGTTATGCCAACTGCCTCAGGAGCCTCCTTCCTTCTCCTCTTTTCCTCCTTTCCCTTTTCACCTTACCACTGCAACTTCAGTTACCACCAAAGACTTTTTTCTGATAGTTTCACATAGAGAGTTCACTTGGGTAGTTGACTGAAGATTTCAAAAAAGGAAAAGCAGGATTTAGACAGTTCTGACTGTGGCCCAGCTGGAGGAAAAGAAAATGCCTCATTCTGAAATTCAATTCAGAAATCCCAAATTCAAGCAGGAAGCCTTGTCTTCTCAAGGGTTGGAGAACCTCCAAAGCAGCTAAGCCTAGATTGGAGTGAGCAGAAGTGAGACCTTGCATATGAAATATCAAGTACAATCATCTTCACAAATTGAAAGCATCATCTTACCAACTGTGCTTAATAATTTTTTAGTTATTATTGGAGAAATGGTTTTGATCTCATTTTACAGAAAAGCACATCAGCCTCTGAAGAGGTTTTCAGCTTAAGCTTGTGCAAAGATTTCACCAAATGGTACTAATGTTGTGTAAAGTGAGCTGATTCTAACAGGCAAAATATATGGAGAGGTCCCTGAATCCTACAGACATGGATGACATCCATGGATCTCACCATGAGCACTAGGAGGTGATGTCCTTGCTTGGAGAATACATTCCTATTTTGTGTAATACAGAGGCATTCAGGAAATTTGAGCTTAGTGGTACTAGGACAGGGACAATGGCAGAGAAAAGAAAATCCAAATCCAGATGTAATGATTCATACATTGTGTCATCTTGAGAAGTTTAGAAACTTAACTAAGCAACAGCAGTTCCATATCCTAGGGTGTAAAGGACATGCCCTAGGGCAGCTATTTACCCAGGATGTTATAATGGTTGATTCATTGTGTCAACTTGAGAAGTTTAGAAGTTTAAATGATTCAGCAGAGGGTTAGGGTCCTCACTTTGTAAACATTCTAAGCCTGTGCAAGAGGAGGGCAGATGCTGTGAGTACTATGCCCACCCTATGGGGAGGGGAGGAGGTAACCTGCTTACTATATAAGGGAAGAAAAGAAACTTGCTTCCCCTCCCCTTTTACTCTTGTTGTTTTTGCTGTTCTCCACTGCCCTGAACAGTCACCCCTCAGCCATGCCACCTGCATTGGAGCCAGCTGATTATGGACTGAAATCTCCACAAATGGTGAGATAAATAAACCTTTCTTTTCATCACTGTGGGTGTCAGGCATTTTGTCCTAGCAATGAGAGAAAAGTAACTAAGGCACCAGAATGCATCATTTTCAGTGAAGACAGAAGCTACTCTCGCATGATGAAGAGGACTCACCTATCGCCACCTGACAAGTTGAGTACCAAAGGTACAGAGAGCTCAGGTTGAGTTTGACACAGGGTCTGTAAAGTTGGGTTTTCAAGAACTCATGCTGTTCGGTCACCACCAAGCTCCATTTGGCTCCATTTCCACCTTGTTTATGAATCCCCTACAGAAACATTTGGCAGTATAAGCAAGGAATTCAGGGCAGCCCAGCTTATTCATTTGATTATCAAAACTTTCTGAAAAATACATTAGCAATAATTCTTATAGGACACAGTTGTTCTCCTGGTCTGAGTTAACCCTAAAAAATTCTACTACATTATGTAAGTATTCCCAAAAGAGTACACCCCCGTTTCTCCCGTCTTGCTCCTTCTAAGTGTCTAGCAGAACAGAGCACTAGCCACTCTCAAGAAATTTATGTAAATCTTAACCTGAGAAAAGAGAGCAGCCAGATAAGTTGATTGGACTTCTGTCTCTTGGGAAGAATACTCTGTTTCCATCAGGGAGTCCTTCAGAGTTTTCCTTTACAGTATTATACTTGTTACTGGTACCAATGCATCAAACATAGTTATGTATAAAACAGGTGCTCCACATCAGTAATCAAGAAAATGCAAGTTAAAATGACTACTGTCTTAGCTACTGTTTCATTGCTGGAACAAAATACCCAACCCATGAAAGTTAAAAGAGGAAAGGTTTTAATTCACTGTTTGTGGAGGTTTCAGTTTATAGTCACCTGGCTCCAGGGCAGGGTGGCTTGGCAGAGCGGCATCAAGGAGGGGAAATAGTCTTTGGTAGAGCTGGCCGAGGCAGTAAAGCAGTGAGCCTCCCTCCCCTTTTTATTCTATCCAGACTACAAACCATTATCCACACCCATAACTATGCTAAGCAAATCAATAGACTAATTGAGTTATTACACCCTTAATCCACAGTCACACACCCTAGATCCAGCCATGTCCACAAAGCTCCACCTATGAGTACATGAGACTTTGAGGAAGACATCCAGATATATGCTTTCTGGTCTTTCCACCATAAATTTTTATTCTGCTCTTGAAAGCAGGTTACGAGGTGAGTGGGTCTCGCTAGAGTCATGGGAGGTAGAAGTGTAAAGAAAACATGTAGACACTGAGCAGAATATTTTTGTAGTCCATTTTAATTTGTACTTCCTGATGTGTAAGTGTGTGCCCATGGGGGTAAACACGTATGTGAGAGAAAGGGAGAGGACACGAGTAGGCATTGCAGGGGAAGGGGGACTAAAAGCCTGACAAGGCTACAGGAAAGCAGAGAAAATGACATTAGGTCAAAGAACAGCTAAAGAGACAGCAGTGCAGCCAACACTACATGTCTGGGTGAACTTGTTCTGTTAGAGGTGGAAGGAGGCCCTTTGTCAAGGCCCAAGTTTCTGGTCCCTCTGCTTTATTGCCTAGATCCATTTCCCTCTGGGGAAAGAGTCCTTGTGCTTGGATAGTACAAAGAACATTGCAGAAAGACAGTCTAAGGGTCACATGGAAGGCCGTCTTTCTCTACAGCTCACAGTGTTTTAGGAAAGAGCCAGGACATGGAACTGTGCACAAGGGCAGTGACTGTCCAGCCCCAGGGTGAGCCCAACCATGTCACAGCCAGACCATTCTCAGTTCAGCCTGTGGGAAGGGAGACATGAGACAGGAGTGACAGGACAGAGGCCTAGGAAAGGGAGGAAAAGTAAAACAAGAGCATTGTTGAGTAGCTACAAATCCCAATTAACAGGGTACATCATGGAGAGCTGTGGGCCAATGGTGCCCCCTGCTGGAAGGACTCCTCACTCACCACAAGGGTTGAGGAAACCTCCCTACCAGGATCCCGGCCCACACCCCACACCACCCCCACCTGAGAGATAGAGATGCCTTCCTTTCACAGGCTGTTGCGGCCACTTCATCCCAGCTGTCTGCTCGCTTGGTCTCTACCTGTGGATGCAGAGGCTCCTGAGACAGGAGCAGTTGGTCAGCTGCAGTGTGGTTAGCTCTCTTTCTCTTCCCTCTCTCCTCTGTCTCTCCTTCCCTCTCTTCTTCCCCCTTCTCTTGCTGTCATTCAGAACCTCCTAGTCTGCTCCCAACAAACTAGGGTTGGGTTCAGAGCCTCCTTTTTCTGCTGCTTGATGCTGGTACTTGGGCTGCAGATCCGGTTCTGGGCCCTAGGCTGTTTACTAGAGTTTTTGCTGAGCCCTCCACCACAGATTTCAGACTCTTGCTTCTTTCTGAGGTTCTTTTGAAAGACCACCTGGAAATTGTGGTGTGATAAACAGATATGGGTGTGGTGATGAGAATGATGTTGTCATTAGAAAAATGGGTGTTTCCTTCAGGGGTATATGGGGATGGGGTACACATTCACCACTCAGCCCTCCCCTTTTCTGAGCTCCCAGCATTTCTCCAGGTTTCTTCTCAGCCTATCTGTGAGGACTGAGATTGGCGCTAAATTGCAGGGTGATTTTTTATATATGCACACTGTGGGGAGAAGAAGTAAGGCCATGTGATTGTTTTCTGTACCCCTCTGCAGCATAATAAAAGCTTCACCTAAATTTCACAGTTCAAGCTTTGCAGCAGACTCCTGGGATGGGTAAATTTTCTGTCTGCATGTTACAGGCGCTTGGCCAGGTTTAGGAGGAAAGGAGACTTCCCCAGAGCTCACCCATAGCAGAGCCAAGGTGTACGCTCCAGCCCTCCAGCACCTGGGTTAAACTGCTGCACTATTTGGGCAGAAAAAAGCAAATGGGAAATCAGCAGAGAGAGAGAGACAGAGAGAGAGAGAGAGAGAGAGAGTCTACTTGAGATTAAAGTAGGAAAGGAAGGTCTATCTGGGGAGGAAGCAGGCTTGGGAAGGGTGGGAACCAGGAGAGTCTGTCTGTGGTTTTTATTCAAATGCCCTAGCAGGGTTTCTCACTGTGTCTTTACTGCAGGTGCAGAAGAGGGTTCTTCCCTGAGTCACATTGGCCACCTGCAGCCTCAGTTCTGTCTCACTGACCCGCGTGACCAGGTAATCCGCTCCAGGAAGGGATATGGTCTCCTTGTCCCCAGGACTCCGCAGGGTGGCCAGAAACTGCAGTTGCTGCTGGAGATCTTGTTGGTACCAGCCCATCCAGGGGTACAGGGAATTCTTCAAGATGCAGCGGAGAGTCTCTGCCTGTCCAGCCTGCATTAGCGCCCACCTGGGCATTTGCTCCACCGGGCTGACAGTGGCTTCTGAAACACATAGGTCAGCCAAGGTGATAGTAAACAGCATGGCCGCCCATAGTTGTAACTAACTGCGCTAAGTGCAGGAGAGGGGATCTAGGAGGTACCAGGGTAAGAGGGTGCTCAGAGCAGAAGGGACACCTGACCTTGGTGAGATGCAGTGCTGGGATGCTGGTGGTAAGGCTGGGCTAGGGAGCAAATTCTCTGGCTGTGGTGCTCCAGTGACCCATCCCTCTGTCTCTCCCTCACCCCCCTGAGTGTCTTCCTCAGCTTACCACTGACCTCCACTCAGAACAGCCAGGACCATCCAGCCACACAGCATGGGAAAGGGGCCCATCTCTCGCCCCTCAGATTCTCTCTCACAGTGTGTGGGACAGGCCAGCCCGGATGGAGACCAGGATCCCAGCCCGGAAGGTGTCAGTCAGAGGCTGACAGTTCCATGTGCCTCAAGCTCAAAAGGGCGTGCATTTCTCAGGAAACTGAATATCTTCTCTCATCTCCTCCCCGAAGCAGAAACCTCAAACCACAGGTTTGCATGCTTTTCTGCTGTCTGAGCTCCATGAAGTACGCATGTTCCCAGCCCCTGACTCTACACATTCACAGTGTCTCGGTGAATAGACTCGACCCTGGACCCTCTCAACCATGACCCAGATATTCCTGAAAGTGGCCTGAATCTGAGTCTCAGATCTTGCAAGGGATTAAAACTTCTTCATGCTGCCGGTGAAACTTATAATGTTGAACAAACACACCTCTAAGTCTCAGGCTTTACCTACAAGTGGAAGATACTGCAGGGCCACACGGGGCAGTCTGACAATACATATTCACTTCCCGTTATCAGAGTCTGACTCAGAGAGGGCGAATACACTTTGAAGACAGGCTTCATTCTTCCTGTACAAAACAGGGGCAGAGACCCCTCCCTCCCTCACCCTCTACTTTCTTTCCTACTTTAGAAAACCGGGAATGGTAAGTTCTCCGTGTCTTTTAAATATATGGGGACCCTTTTATAAAGCTAAAGAATCAGCTGCTTGTTAGCTTTAAGAACGAGGAATGTGTTTTTCCCAAAAACCTGGAACCTTTTCTTCACAATGTAATTCTCAGGGAAGATAGCGCCCCTATCTCTGTTTCTGAGGGAGGCAGGTACCTCGCTTATGAGCCTGCCTTAATTTAAGGAAGAGTCCAACTTAGAAGCCCCAATTAATGCTTTGCACCAAATTGTAAAACTACCCTTTGTTCAAAGATATGTTTTTATTTCTTTGGGTAAAGCCATCTAGCAAACCTATGTCACACAACTCCCAGGTGCATCTGGGATGAGCTCTGTGTGACAAACGGTGTTGTTAATTCCTCTTTCTGAGGACTTCATCTTGAGAAGATCTTGAGAAGATCACTTCATTTTAAGCACATGTATTGTTATGTGATATCTGCTTGGCTTTATGATAGGGTGAGAACTCTGTCCTTTCAGTCTCTTCTGGGTTGAAATTGAAGTATATTACATTTTAGTTTGATCAGTATTAAAGCCATTTTATTTTTCTCTTAGTCTTGTGATTTTTTCATTATTATATATAATACTTAACTATTAAATACACTTACTAGTTTATAATTTATTAACTAATTGATTATATTTGTTGATTCACATAAATCATTTTTATGCAACTGTATCATCTTTAATTATATTTTCCAATAACTTCTAGAGCTGTCAGTTTCACAGGGTGACATTTTCCCTCAGCTTTTTCATCTGTAAGATGAAGGCAATATTAAAACTATTTCAAAAGAATGAGTAGCTCAAAACATGAAAAAGTGCAACAGACCAGAGCTTGGCACAAGCTAAGGACTCAATAAGAATTGTTTTTATTGTTACAACAACAAATTTCCAAATCAATTACACATGACAGAGTTACCTGTAACATTTGCCTTTAATTACCTATCAGGTAGAGCACTCAACCGAGATGAAAAGGACAGGTCCCTATGACTTTTTGGCATTGGTAAGAGGTTTTTTTTTTTTCCAGTTCCAGTTTGGGAACCAATTATCTGGGAAATTAGAGTTAAAAGTTCCTGCATCTATCATCTCTCCCATCTCAGCATTTTGTAGACAACAATACGGAGAGAAAGACTCATTTAGCAACACAACTTTGCTATCTCAAAACCTGGAATTGCTCTGTACTCACATTAATGTCTGTCTCCTAATAGACACTAATAAAGGGCATTGGACTGGTCCAGAACTCAAGCCCATCTCCCTGAGGAATGTCTACTGAAGGGCAGAGCGACAGCTGGCACACCGAGGGAGAAGTCAGAGGAGCACTCAGGAGCAGAGAGGTTCCCTGGGTCAGCAGTCCCAGGCTCTCAGTTCTTCAGGGAGTGCGCTGCTTCTCCCTGAGGACAGTGCTCTGGCCAGCCAGGCAGTTTGCAGGATAAGAGATCCTGCGCCCTTCTCCACTTACAGCCCTGGCAGTCCCGTATCCTCAGTGCCTCCTCCTGAGCCTAATCCTCGAGTGAGATTGGGATCAGAGTGTCTCCTACACTCCTGTTATCTCCCTCGCTGGCACTCCCGTTCCTCAAGGTCACTGTGCCTCCTCGATTCTGCATTGTCTAGTCTTGGCTGGCTCCCCATCCTGGAGTAAGTTTGTTGCTTCCAGATGGTTGCCTAGCTCTCACCTTCTCTGCCAGGGCCAGAGTTCGAGATTGTGGCTGCTCCTTTGGACATTTGTTCCCCTTCTTTGTCTCCTATTATGACTCAAGCTCTCACAGCAGCAGCAAACAGCCTTGCCAGCTTCAGAGCTCAGTGAGTAATTCAGACGATGCATGTGCTGAGTTCAGAAGTTAAGCAACTCACTCTGGCATTTCTCTACCCACCTGAAGCTGGATTCAAGTGGTAGATGGCCTCACCCTGTTGGGGAGGCCCTCTGGACACTGGTATTCTCCACTATGTAAGGAGGACTGGCCACGGGAGGTGCCTCACAGCCCTGATTGCTGTGTCAGCTGCCAGGAGGAGGTCAGTCTGAAGTTAGAGCGAGACTCTGGTTCTTCCCTCAGAAGCAGTCACTAAATAGCACCAGTCCCAGGAGTTTTTAGAAAATGAAGTAGACCTGATGTTTGTACTCTGTTATTCTAGTATCCCTTTTGAACTTTTATTGTTTTATGTAATATCAATGTGCTTGCAAGTGAAATCAGATGAAGCCACCAGGGCAGAGTCAGAAAAATACAAATTCTAGGAAAGCAACTCATGGAAGGAAACGTCAAACACAAACTCTCCAAAGTGCAAAATCCAGTCTATTTCTCTCATTTTTCTCCCACTTTTTCCCTCAGTTCTTCCCCTTCTTGCTCCTCCCCAGAAGTGCTCTGAAAAACCAAAGCTACTCAAGACTCATCCACCTGGAAAGCTGATTATAGCTGCTTCACCTCCAGGTGTCCTTCCTGGAATTAGCAAAGACTCAGCGGAGAAGGGAGTCAGCCTCCACCAGCCCTCCCAGCAGCTGCTTTCCTACCTGCACTGGGAGGCTGAAAGGCTGGGTTTACATCCAGTCCCAACCCCTGCTTCTACTTCTCTCTACACATAGACAAATGGGAAACGCACATATGAACTGGTAAAGGGTATATACCAGAGGCAGAATGCCCAGTAAGAGTATCTCAAAATGCAGGAGATGAGGTAGAAAGGGAAGGGGGGAGAAACAGAGGGAGAGAAAGAGAAGTAGAGAGAAACTAAACAATCCCTGGACTCTTCAGGGTCTCCACGGGCAGGACACTGGCCTGGAGTTGGGGTGGGAAGTCAGAAAGATGTACTCCTGAACATTTCCTGCTAGAACCCTGATCCAGTGTGAGGGAAATGTACCCTGTACCCTCTCTGGACAGTTCTCACACCAGTTATGTAAGTGGCACCATTCTAAACCCAGAGGATAATCAGATAAGAAGAGTCCTAGCTTGTCCCTCCCACATGGCATGGCACCTGGCACAGGCAAAGGCGTATATAAGTCCAGAGCCCTTGATTGCCTATCTGTAGAAAAGATGCTCTGGGTCCCAAGAGCCATGACCAGTATCATTCTCTTAAAGTTCTTCCTGCTTCTGGCTCTTGAAGACACTTCCCAAGGCTACCACCTCAGCCCCACATCTCACCTGCGTTATTCCAGGTTTCTAGATCCTTCCAATGTCATTTTCCTGCGCTGGGACTTTGACCTCAACACTGAGGTCATCGTTTTTGAGCTCCAGGTTCGAACAGCTGGCTGGGTAGGTGTAGGCATCACAAATCGCTACACCATCGTGGGAGGTGATCTGGTCATTGGAGGAGTCCTGCCTGATGGCAATGTTTATTTCTCGGTAAGTTTGAAGATGGACTCCCTTCCAAGGATGTGGTCCTTTGGTGGGTAGAATATTTCTTCATGTTCACAAAGGACCCATTCTCCCTAAACATACTCGTGTGTCCTAGGATCTCTAGCTGAGTCCTGATCTCTCCTTACAGAAATGGTCCAATAGTAAAGTTTGAGAACTATATTTTCCAGATCACATGTCTCCAACTACTAAGAGAATGGGACCTTTAGACTGTACCAGTTACCTGATAATAGCACACTAAATGCAGGTCACTGGGAACATTTCAAAACTATTGGAGATGATGCAGTCTCCATCCTCCGTTTCTTTTAAGGTCAATCAGGTGAACTATAGCATGGCATGATACCAAAACAGCAGCGGCCACAGCAGCGGCAGTATCAATTGCTTAAAATTGCTATAAACTTTTCATCAACTGGCCACTGTCCCAAATTTTTTTGCACTGTAGACCTCATAGCATCACCATGAAGTGGATTATTATGATTTGCACTTTTCAGGTGAAGTAATTCAACCATCTCACCATCTCACCCATTCTGAGCTCATAATCACTATAGGGAAATGTCCATAAACAGGGAAAGGTAATAGATATTAAGAGCCATACTAAAAAGAAGGGATGGCATAGACCATTCAGAATTTAAGTGAGCTTCCAAGAGGCAAGGATATAAGAACATTAAGACTGATAGAGCTAAGACTTGCAATGGGAGAAGTATAACCAGGTTGGGAGGTGAAATTCAATCAGACATGGCCTGTCTTCCCAAAGAATCCATTTCTTGGTGCCATGCTCTGCCCTAGGAGGAAATTACACAATAAATAAAGCAACCCTCAGTGTCACCACTCTGCTATCCTGAGGGAATTTAAGGGGACACTTCCTGTCCTCATGCATGATCTTTTGTGTTTCTGATTCTTGCTTGCCCTCCACCGGACCCCAGGATCAGCACCTGGTGGATGAAGACACTCTAGAGGAAGACGGGAGCCAGGATGCTGAGCTGCTGGGGCTAACAGAAGACGCTACCTACACTACCATGCGTTTCTCCAGGCCCTTCCGCTCCTGCGATCCTCATGACCAGGACATTACGGTAAACTAGGGAGGGGAGAAAAGCACTTAGTCACAGCAGCTTTTCCTTCTGGGGAAGTAGAATTACCCCCCCAGCTCACATTGAGTCACAGTTCCTGGAACTTCTGCCCCTCTCAGTCTTCTCAGGTACCAACCAAATTGTGCCACCTCTTAAAATCTACAAATCTTCCATAGGGTGACCCCTAATGATTCAGTGCCCACCCCAACCTCCTGCTTGTGAAGAACCCTGCCCAACTGCATTGCATTTAAAGTGTTGGGATTTCAATGTATGGCTCAGCTCTCTCATTTCATAGTACAGACACAGGCATAGAGAGAGAGAGTATGAGAGAGTGTGGGACTTGCCCACGTTACCAGCATAGTAGCTTTGGAGACAGGATTAGAACAAGAGTAGCTCTATCTTCAGTCTAAAGCTCTTCGCTTTCCACTGGGTAGACATGAGTGGCTTGTGTAGGGCCTTCAATGCAGGTATGTTCAAAGTGCCACTCATGGCTGGCACCCCTCACTGTCCATGGCACCCCCAGAGTGACACAATACGAGTCCTCACTGCCTATGGCCTGGATGACACGCTGAAGCTGAGGCGAGAACACACTTTTGTCAAGTCCATATTCCTGCTTCAAATATTCCACCCTGACGATCTGGATTTCCCCACAGACACCATGGTCCATGACTTGGAGATCACTGATGTAAGACCTCCCCACCCATCCACCTGCCTCCAGCAAACCACCTCCTGTTGCACCCAGTTAATGTGATGCCCCTCACTCCCAATCTAGCCCTAAAATGAGCCCCCCAAAAGTAGAGGGCCCCCCAACCTCATCACATTCAGCCTCTGTGCCTCCTTCCCCAGTTCCTCATTCCAGAGGATGATACCACCTATGCCTGCACCTTCCTTCCTCTCCCCATCGTCAGCAAGAAGCATCACATCTTCAAGGTAGGTGAGCCAGATGGAGGAGACCACCACGGTGGGGAAGGTTCTGGGGCAGAGGGCATCTTGAGTTCTAAAGAATAGTGCTCAGAAAATTGCTGACACGAAGCTTGGGAAATAGGTGGGGAAATGGGAGCCAGAAGGGAGTCTGGTAGAGGTAGTAGTTATATAATTTCTAGAGCCCAGAACTACAGCTTCCAGGGTTATTTTATTCAAGCTTCACCATGCAGCAGGGAGTTTTGGGTCAGAGGTTACTGGTTAATAAGTGTTTGCAAAGAACAAAGTCTGAGCCTCATTCTGGCCACAGCACTGTGCTTTCTGAGCCCAGGAGGAGGTAAAGGCAGGGAGGGGATGTGACCAAAAGCTCCAAGGAAGGGAGTGAGCTCTGGCTACAGTGAACTCAAACTTGGTCATTCCACTTCACATTTGAGTAATTTCAATTCTGCCCAAGTACATAAAAATATATCTTATCATAAGTCCCTAATGTGTAAGAGCCATTTTTTTTTAAGAAACAGAACCCAAAAAGGTGTGGACACATGCACAAAAGTCATGAAATAATTAAGGTTCATATGTCAGACTGCTTGAAATAGACTTAGCACTGTTTAAATTGCTCGATTCAGAACTGTTTAAACTGTTTTCAGACAAGAGGTTTTAAGGAGTGGAAGTTGAAATAAGAGTCCAACAGAGATGGGCAGAATGGTGGCTGAGGGAAAAGAAACAGAGAAAGGAAACAGAAGAGACAGAAATGAAGAGAAGTGGGGAATGGCATGCTTCTATTTGGGAATGAAGAGTATGGAGTACTGCACTCCACTCTGCCCTCCTACTCCTGTGCAGTTTGAACCCAAGTTGATAGAGCACAACGAGACCATGGTGCATCACATCCTGGTGTACGCCTGCAGCAATGCCAGCACCCTCCCCACCGGCATCAGCGAATGCTACGGATTCGACCCTGCCTTCTCCCTCTGCTCACAGATTATCGTGGGCTGGGCTGTCGGGGGCCTTGTGAGTTCTACGTTGGGGAACAATGTGTGGCTAAGGGGTAGGCACTGCTAGGCAGTGGGAGATTGCTGCATGGATAGAAAATTGGGGGGTAGGGAAGGTCTGGGGAGAAAGGTAGAAAATCAGAGCAGGAGCCCTGGATCCCTACACCTAGCTCCCAACCCTTCTGGCTGCCAAATCTCTCTCCTTCCGTCAGAGTTACCACTTCCCAGATGAGGTGGCCATCTCTATTGGGACCCCCGTGGACCCTCAGTGGGTCCGACTGGAGGTTCACTACAGCAACTTCTACAACCTCCCTGGTGAGTACACAGGGGACTCACAGGTGGGCAGTAAGTCACGATGGCTGGTTCCTAGGTGTTGGGGCCATGCTGTGGGATTTGTGTAAATCTTGTTAATCATAAGACTTCTTGAGTCTCTTCACCCTACATTGTAACTCACTCTCTTGCCTTTGGGAGGCATTGTTTGTTTTGTCTTTTTTCTCCTATACCAGGTGTGTATGACTCCTCAGGGATTCGATTGTACTACACCGCTCATCTGCGCAAAAATGATATGGGTGTCCTCCAGTTGGGCGTCTTGACTTTCCCCATCCACTTCTTACCCCCGGGTGCTGAGTCCTTCATGTCCTACGGGCTGTGTAAGACAGAGAAGTTTGAAGAGGTGAAGCTGGGAGACCCACCTTCCCTGAGGTTCCTTTTTCCCCACCACAGTTCTGTCTGGTCCCCAAGCCTGCGTATCCCAAGCCCCAGATTTGGAGAATGATTGTAGCCTGGTGCTCAGGAAAATGACTTTCACATGATTCATGCAAGGGAGAAAAGAATTCACAGCTTTGGGGTGGGGAGTGCAATAGGCAAAAGGATCAGGAGAGTTTAATAAGAAAGAATTAATTTAAGTCATTTGTAGGAAAATGGCTGCACCTTGAGACTATAGTGTTACATGAGATAAATCAGATGTAGAAGGTTAAATACTACATGGTTTCTCTTAAATGAGAAACCAAAACTAAAAATAATTTAAAGAGCAAAATAAAACATAGATGATAGATAACAAGAAGGTAGATTTTGTGGAGATAGGAAGGGGATCTGGGCAGGGAAGGAGGGAGATGGAAGAGCAGAGAAGGAAAGGGGAATTTAAAATGATTAGGATGATATATACAATACATATGTATATAATAATGCATATATAATTAGTATGAAATATATATATAAATATATAAATTCTCTGAGATGTAAGTAATTATTATGCATCACAAACATACTAATAAAATAAACCTTAAGAAGAATTAAGGAAGTTATTGTCAGTTATAGGCAGAAGAGGATGATTTTAGATATCAAGGGAGAAAAGGCAAGGCTGGGGTGAAGATCAGAGCTCTTAACAAATCAGGTGTGCCTCCTCCCTGTTACAGATGAACGGGGCTCCAGTGGCTGACATGAAGGTAATAGGCTACCTGCTCCACACCCACCTGGCTGGGAGGGCTCTAAAGACTGTGCAATACAGGTAGAGAGGACCTTGATTTGAAATTTTTCCTTCTGTTTATTGCAATAGTTCTTTGTTCTTCAATATAAGGTTATGCTTGGTTGGGGTTGAGGAGCCACAGCTATCCCTAGAATGGAGGTGATTGGCACATTGCTGAGGAAGTTTGCATAAATCCCATTTTTTCTGTTTATTATTATGGGCCATCTGTGCTCACAGAATGACTTCAGAGACTGCATATTTCTTAATATGACCCTTCCCTACTTCATTTCTCAATCTTCTCTGTTTCTCTCCCTCTAGAAATGGAAGACAGCTCCGAACAATCTGTAAAGATGATGCCTATGACTTCAATCTGCAGGAAACTCGAGATTTACCTCATCCTGTGGAGATCAAGCCGGTGGGAACCCCGGGAAGGCATGGCTGAAGCTGGGGGACCGCAGGGTCAGAATTCAGTAGTATTAGCTGAGGAATCTCTGCAGCCTTACCAGTTCCTCTGCCACTCACTCCCAGCTTTCATGTTTCACCCTGCACAGGGAGATGAATTGCTGCTAGAATGTAACTACCAGACCCTCGATCGGGACTCCATGACTTTTGTAAGTGTCACTCCCCACCGTGAACACAAAGCCCTTAACTCCAGGAAATACTCCCGCTGGGCTGTGGCCATCGAGTGACTGATTAGTCTAGCTGATGTCCCTTCCTCCATGTCACTCACTCACATGCATTTAGAATGGGTGCATGGATTCCCAGTGTTCTCTGTCAATGACCCACTAAGGCTGTGGAGATGGGCCTTAGCAACTAAGAGCATGAATTCTGGGTCCTCACTGCCTGGGTTCAAATGGAAGCAGGATCATTTAGTAGCTTTCTATGCTTTGGCAAATTATTTGGCTTCTTTGTGCCCCAGTTTCCCAATTTATCAAAGAATTATCACTACTACCTATCTCAGGACTGTTACAAGAGTAGTTAGCTCCTGCTTGGTGGTACACGCTTACTTAAGAGGTAGGTGTTATTACCAGGGCTACAAGGAACCCAACCAATTTTAGATGTCACGAATGTTTTGGTGTTCATGGTATTCAGAAGGGATTGCATCCATACAAATGACTCATCCAAAGCAGAAAGCTACATGTAGCATAAACAAGTGGGGACAATGGTTTAGGTACATTCACAGGAACGTGTGACTCAGGTGGGAGGGTCTGGCTTTAGACATACAGAGATGGGGAATTCGGAAGAAGGACAAGAGTGAGAGAGCCACTGGCAAGGAAAACATGGAGTGTGCTGAAGAGTGGGGGGCTTGGATGAAGGCTAAGGAATGGGAAGTGATGTCTACAGGGATCAAACAAGATCAAGGAGGCCAAGACTGGGAACAGTCCTTGAAGAAGGGGTCGACCTTCCTCCCTAGATCTCCTAGACAGCAGGCTCCAACTCTGTTACACTCTAAGTATTTGTCAGGAAAATAAAACAAATAAACAAATGGGTAGGAATTTACTGTACATAATCTAAGAATGTGTTTAAAGGGAAGGGATTCCTATTAACAGACTGTTAGGAGACACCAACGTTTACTTAATAAGCAGATGCCAGGAAAGATGTTTCATGAACAGACTAGCAAATGTATGGGGGTCAGATTGCAATCAGGACAGAGGGGTGGCTGGTATTGTTTGGGGTCAGAGTTTAACTCAAACCAGGATAGCACAGTAGAAAATCAGAGGGCAAGGAAGATATGTGGGCTATTTCCTTGGAAATAATAACAGTAATTGTCCATTGACTGGAAATGGAGGGGAAAGGAAAAGTGGGGAGGGAACAGTGAGCTCACTCTAGGTTAAGGGGAAGGGAAAGGTCATTTCTGACAGAATGGCCCCTAGCTGTGTTCTCCCTGCCTTGATCTCCTCTCTCGCTCGGCATGCCTCTGCATCTCTACATCCCAATCTCTGTCATGTTCTCCAGGGAGGTACCAGCACCCTTAATGAGATGTGCCTTGTCTTCCTCTTCTACTACCCCCGAAATAACATCTCTAGCTGCCTGGGGTATCCAGACATCACCCATGTGGTTCAGGAGCTGGGGGAAGAGGCTGCAGAGTGAGTCATCCTGGAAGATAAAGTATACATGTGTGTGGGAGGGAGCTTGGGAGGCTGGAGGAAGAAGGAAAAGGAGGTCCATGAAATGTATCCTAAGTTCATGAGCCAGGAGTTCTCATCAGGGAGTCTACTCAGCGCCTGTGCTCCTCATTTCTGCATCTGCTAGTGTCAGACTCTTAGAGCTCCCAAACAGACAGGAGTTTGTGAGATGTTTTCCAGCAAGATTATTCAGGGAACAAAGGAGAGCTGATTCCTGTAGGTCAGATCATCCCTGCACAAATTCTCACTCATGTGAGCTTTTTGACTCAAAGGTTTACTTTCAAGTCATGATGTTTAATTATGAGGGTGAAGGTTCTCTCTGAGACTTTCGTGAGAGCCCTGAAACTTATTCCTAAGACAAGATGCACATCTGTACAGACACCTCATTTCACCTATAATTTAAGGACAACCGCAAGATTGTTGAAGTCACTCTGTCAACTTTCTTGGGCCCTATGCCCCTAAATTAACAACCACATCAGTAAACATGGTCTTTTCAACAGTTTCTCAAACTTTCCTCTCTGGTAATATTTCTTCTTCTGTCAAACTCATGACTGCTCTGTGAGTTACTAGACATTTTACGTGGTTTGTGCTGACATGATGCACACACTGACCAAACGAGGGTGCTTTCCATATAGTTTGTCAAAGCTCCAAGTAAACCCTACACTACTCTCTGTCGCCCTGCTCTGACTGTACTGTCACAGAAGTCCCATGGAGAACCTGATGGTCATGAACAATGTTGACTGGACTCCAGAGAACATTAAGAAGGCCGAGAAAGCCTGCAAGGAGGCCCGGCAGACAGTGATGCTGAAGACAATCGATGTGAGTGTTCCCTGAGATACTACCTTCCCAGGCTGGGGGAAGGGAGTGGGATGGTGTTAAGCAAAGGTAGGAAAACGGAAGGATGGTAGAGGCAAAGGATGATGTAGGCACTCAGAGTTGGAGAAGGAGGGGCCGAGGAAGTGGCAAGGCAGGTAGCTGCTGCCTGGGGTTGTGGATGTGGTTTAGCCTCCCTGTTAGGCTAAGAACTCTGTAAGCTTGGGGAAAACTAAGTAAGGCCTTGAGGAAAGGAAAGGGAGCAATAAAGCTTGTAGGTTTGCCCTTTTTCTTCCCTGTCCTGCAGGAGTTGATAGAAAACACAACAGGCTGGATTCCTGACATCATCCCTACACCCCGCGGCCCCTGTTTGGAGTCATCCGGAGGCAAAGTGGAACCCCAGGACCAGACCCCTGCAGGCTTCAGGGCTGCGCCAGTGTCCCTCTCTAGCTCCAACACTGCTACCCTGAGGTGCATGCCCCTGGCTGCACTCTTGTTCCTGCAGGGAACCCTCCCTTGGCTCCTTGCCACACTGCAGACTGGAGTCTGATTCTGTCCCATCTTGCCACATACCCAGAACCTTGTCCCTTCAAACCTTCCCTACCTTCTAACACAGAAACAACTTCCTGCTTTGGTCCCCAGTGTGTACCCTATCTGTGCTTCTCACCATGACTGTAGGCCTGGATGCTACACGTATTTCCTGAAACCTGGTCTACGCCACTCTCTGTAACTCACCCTGAAACCTTTAGGACCACTGTGGGAACACACATTCTATGAAGAGGTCTGGCTCCAGAGCTGGTGATGGATCCACTCTCTGGAAAATCTGGGGCCCAGCGGAGTGGATGTCAGGAATGGAAGGGGAAATTCTGCAGCTCCCTGTCTTTCCACTGCCTTCATAGGGGCTTCTCTTTCTCTCTTCTGGTCACATGTGTATTCTCTCTGTGAGGCATCAGTAGAAACCACAAGGGTAGTAAGAGTGAGAGGTGATTTTGGTAATGGGAGGGACTCTGTTTAAAGAGAGAAAGCTCCAGACATCATTAAATGGAATTCAACTTGTTTCCTGTTGCCATATATATATATTTTTTTGAGCCTTTGGTCCAGGAAAAACAGCTGACAACCTCTCAAATTCCTCAGTTTAAGGCATCCAGAGGGCCTCTGAGGAACTCAAATGCAGATGTTCCCCCAGTGCAACATTAATATACAGTCCTTTCCCTCCTCCCCCGCATCTCCACTATCAGACAGTTACTTATCCCACCACATGTCACACTGTCACACTCAAGCCACCCGTGTCAAGAGCCTACCTGGACAAACAAAATGAACTGAGCTCTGAGAGCAGGAGAGAGCAAAGTGGAGAGGCAGCCCTTATACCTGGAGCCCAGGCCTTGTTCACAAAGTTCACAGGCACAGATCAGCAACACGAAAATGCTTCGTGGAACCGGACCGCGGTGTGAAATCATAATTCTTTTGGTGGAAACTTCTCTAAGCGCTTCGGGGAGCACATTTGGATCTAAATTTTAAAATCTCAGCAACTCCCTCTCCTTCAAGGTTCAGCCACCATGTTAATCTAAGAGCGGCCTTGCGCACTGTGTCCTCTAGAGGGCACTCTTACTCTGGACAGTGATGTTTAGTGGGCTCTTTCCTGGGAGTCTCAGCCAACTCCCCCTCACTGCTGGAGGGCTTGGCATGGGTCTCACTTGGAAATATTGCTTCCTAACAAAGCCATATCTTCCCGTGGAATTGGTGAGGTGCATCGGGGACAAGGAAAGCAATGAGACTTTACTGTCATTCTCCCTGGAAAATTCAGGGTGCTCCATGCTGAGATTCTACAAGATTCTCAGCGCTCACATTCGGATCCTGCAGTCTGCTTTGCATCTTAATGATTAGAGCCACTTCTGAGACTTATAAAATGTGAACAGAGGAGCTCGCTGTCCCACAACCAGAGAGGCTTTTCAAAGTTCATGATCCTGAAAAACTAGGCACATCTCAACGGTAAGGTGTCTGTATGCACCACTGATCTCTTTTGGCACCAGGCAGAGGAAAATGGAGGGTTTATTTTGGGTAAGAATCCTAAGGCATCTGCCAGCTATCTGAAGAACAGAAAGTGCTTTCTACAGCATAAGGGAATGCACAGATAAAGATGAGATCTAGATAGAAATTAAAATGACCAGAACATATTATTTCTCCCCATTTGCTTTGTCTAATTAACGAGCACGTCTGGCACACTATTCCAACCTGTAATAGTCCAGGGTTTCCCAAGCAAATTCTTTCAGTCCAGGCCTTTTAGGTAAAGAATACTTTCCCGCTGACAACCAGGTGTCAACTTGTGGTTTGTACTGCAGCCTTACACCCCACCCCATCTCCCAGGCAACCCCAGTCCTGCAGACAGAACCTCTCAATAGCCCTCTCTGCCCAGGTCCTGGCCTAGCATGGCTCCCAAGCACCACATTCCTCCCCTTCAGTTTCATGCCCCTACTCTGCATCCTTTCTTTCATTTCCTTCCCCACTCCATCTGCTGATCTCAGCATTTAATTATCACACATATATTCACTGAGCAACACTTGTGTCCTTGACGTTAAGCCGAGAACAAATGCTACTCAAATGAACAAGAAATAGGGTAGTACACAAGTGTGCACAAGCTATGTAGCAGCCATTTTCTCCTTGGGCTTACACTGTCCACCTCAAAGACTTTCCCAGGGCCACCTAATTATCCCTTTCCTGAATCCCTCAAAAAAATAATGGTATTTGAGCCCAGCCTGGGCAACTCTTAGTAAGACCTTAATTTAAAGTAAACTATAAAAAGGATTTGGTGATGTGTCTCAGCATGGAGGTCCTATGTTCAGTCTCTAATATAACAAAAAGAAAAAAGGAAGGAACTACAAGGTGTGATAGAAAGATATAGTGAATATTTAATTTTTAAAAAAATATTCATTACAGTAAAACACTTTGGCTCTAATCTCCCCGCCAAATACTCCCGTTTACTTTGAATACACTTATCCCTTCATTCTTGCCATTTTCTGAAGCAGTTCTGGAAGTCCTGTCTCATGAGTGTCTTTAAGAGGTGTGATCAAAGGACAGTGAGTGTGTTGCCAGGTGCTATCCAATAGAAAGGCAAGATTGTCAAAACATTACAGTGTCTTATCATCTACATTGTTAAGTGAATCTGTCAGTGTGTGACATCTGACTATTCCTCAAAGTCAAAAGACCCATGAAAAATAAATGTATTGAAGTGATTCAACATATTGAATCACAACACAACTTCAGACACTCACGAAAGAGCACTTCCAGAATACCTTCTGAAGGGGGCAAGAACAACGAAGTGTGTTTGAAGTGTGGGAGTACTTTGAGGAAGATTGTCTTTTACTATAATTTAAAAAAAATTAAACCTTCACCATATATTTCAGTCACACCTTAAATATATATATATATCTGCTTATGGAAAGTGATATATTTCTATAGTGAAAATGTTGCACTGACATTATTCATATGTACATGGACAGAACAATTAAATAAACACCATTGGTAAAATGGTCTAGAACACTCCCACAAGAGGTATAACTTTGAATGAGGTGAACTTAACATCCTTTCTCATTCATATGCTCTGCATTTTCCTGACCAGCTAAAATCAGAAAATTTAGCAGACACCAACTCAATCAAGTAACTAAATTAGTTTCACCAGTAATGGACAAATGGACCTCACATGGCTCCTAATAACACATAGCAGGAGAAAATGGTCAGAGTCAAATATTTTGTTATAGCAATAGAAGATGGTCTAATAGATTATGTGTGTAATTTTCTGGATCTCCCATGTTAATATATAATGTAGTCCAATGGCTCAAATACTACCTGTGTGTTAACAGATGTCTAATTTATCTCCAGCCAGAACTCCCCTGTTCTTGGTTCCATGTTCATCCACCAGACTATCTATTTAATACCTACTTAGATAGCTAAATGTTCTGCCAAATTTAATATGACCAAAAGGGAACTCTCAGATCCACATCACCATGCCTAAGTTCGGTGTCACCCAAGTGACAGTGCTTTTAAGAGCTGCAAAGAACCTGCTACCATTTCACAGATGCTGGGGTCTTCCTCAGTCAAAGACAAAGGACTTTGTGGCTCAAGATATAGCAGGCAGCTTGAGCTTCATGCTTCTATCGGTGCTCTCTTCCCCTGAGTCCCGCAGGGGTGATGCAGATGGGACACCAGTGGTTATGGTACACACAGTGAGTTAGTGACATGACTAAGGAACCCAGAGTTTAGAAAACTCCACTTTTCTAAAAGAGCTCTAAGGCTAGGGATGTAACTCAGTGGTAGCACATGAATCTAGCATGCATAAGGCCCTACATTTGATACACGGCACCAAAATGGGGAAGGGGACTTTTTTCTTTTTTCTGGTACCAGAGTTGAACTCATGACATCGCGCTTGCCAGGCAGGCACTGTGCCACTGAGCTAAATCCCCAGCCCCTGGGGAAGAGGACTTCTAAAATACTTGTTTGGGGCTGGGGATTTAGCTCAGTGGCAAAAGTGCCTGCCTGGCAAGTGCAAGGTCATGAGTTCGGTTCCCGGTACCGGAGAAAAACCAAAAACCAAAAAATAAATAAATAAATAAACAAAAAAATAAAATAAAATACTTGTTTAACCATTTGTCTTGGTTACTTTTTTCTCGCTGCTGGGACAAAATACCTGACGCCCAAAATTAAGGAGGGAAAGGTTTATTTCACTTACAGTTTGTGGAAGTTTCAATCTGTACTTGGCATGATTTATAAGGCAGAGTGGCACGTGGCAGAGGGCTGCATCTCAGGGCGGCAGCCACAGCTAAAGAGCAAGCACACACACCAGGGCGGAATCCGGGAGGAGGAATGCCCCAAGCACTCTTTTTCTTCTCCCTTACATATGCAAACTATCCACCCCAGGGTGGGTGTAGCTCTCACACCCACAATCATTCAACTCTAAAAGCCTGCCCCATGGCCGCAGGAGGCTTTGGGGGGACACACAGACATAAACCATAACACCATTGTGTGGAAGATGTCATGATTTAACTCAACAAAAGTCCTAATGTTTATATCATATTTTATAAGTAAAATATAATCATATGCACAAAAGTGTGCAACAACAGTGTCCTGAGCATATATCTGTGCTGAGGCTGGACACAGTCAACTTTGTGCAACTCAGCGACCCAGTGCCAGGGAGGGAGGTGACCAGGGCTGTCTGGACTGCAGGACTTAAAGGCTTTCAGGTATCTCTGCAAATAATAGCACCTCAGGAGAGCACAAGGGAGCACTGATACATTCACGTTCATCACACAAACTAAAGAAAACTATGCTGGCAGAAATATGATGTTTGTCATATGAAACGCTATGCATAGTCATCCAAAACCCACAGTCAATATGAGTAAACTCTATTTGCATTGCAAAGTCATTCTTTCCATGATTTGTTCATACATTTTGTTCTGAGCCAGAGCTCCCTAGGAGACAACATATGATTAGCAGCAAACCTAAAAAGGTAAAGAAAGAAAACCACTGAAAAATATCATAAAATTGGGATAAGTGCATCCGTTAAACATTCTGTAAAGTGAACAGAGATGGCCACTATCTAATTTAGTAGTGAAACATTTTGTTCCAGCTCGGGAAAGCTCATTTTCCCCCAGAGCATAATTTCTGTGAGTCTAACTGCTCCCCTGGTTCTGCACCCAGCACTGTGGCAACACTGGTCCTCTCTGCCTTCATAACTCTCCAGGCAAGGTCCTGGCCCCCATCTCCATGGTTATATGGTTTACATACTTAAGAATGTGGGATTCCTAAGAACTTTGATGATGAGATCCTGGTAGATTTTTTTTCTTATGTTATTTTACTTTTTTATTTTATTGCCTCCCTAGGGATTGAATGTAGGACTTCATGTGTGCTAGCCAAGTCCTCCACCACTGAGCTCAGTCGATAGCCCCTGGGTGAACTTTGTTCATACTCTGCTCCCTACTGTGTCACCTACGGGCTCAAGAGTTTCTGCAGCACCGCAAGTGTCCAACAGGGGATGGAAATATGTAATTTTTCTCACATCAGCATTTGTGAGGTCAAGGAGACAAGCACACTGGGTGACCCTTGGTAAAGGTACAAGCGAAAGAGTTCATGATCAAGTCCTTAGAATAATGAGTTTTGTTCAGAGTTGGGAGGTCAAGCTAGGAGCCTTCCAATTGTAAGCTTGTAGGCTGTAGCTTATGGGCTGACTCCATGAGGCAGATATAACGTAGCTAACTAGTGAGTCTGTGTTATGCATGTGGACATCACACAGTTCAGACAATATATACAGCTACAAAGTCACTTCAGAAAGCTGTAAAGATGTGTCTGCGGAAGGTGGTAGGAGTCATGCTGAGGCAGACATGCGGAAGTTCTGACACGATGGGGAAGTTCAGAGTATACGCGATCAGGACCTGAGAGTGGGAAAAAGGATATTATTCCCCAAAGAAAGTGGTTCTCAAACTCTGGTTTCAGGACCCCTATGCATTCAAAATAAGTGAAGATACCATTAGAAATTAAAATTAAGTCATTTGTAAAATATTTTATTCATTATAATAACAATATACTACGTTAGCATAAATATTTCTGAAATTAACAATACTTTCCAAAGCAAAAAAGGTAAGAAGAATGGCGTTATTCTACATTTTGTGAAACAGTTTACTATCTTCCATGATAGATGAAAGCTAGATTTTTGTATGCTGCCTTTGTCACAGCATATAACATAGAGTCTCTGTAAAATGTCACCATATACTAATGGAAGAATGGCAGTGGAAAAGGCTAATAACAACTTAGTATTTTGAAAATATATTTGACTTTTTTTTTTATCCCAGGAACAGTCTAGGGACACCTACAAGTTCCTTCTCTACACTTGGAGAATACTAATCTAGTGTTAAACTTTCAATAGAAACCAGCTGGCTAGATTTAATAATGATCAAGAATCTACCAATGGGGATCTGGGTGATCTTAGGAATTAAGACATCAAAAGTAAATGAGTTTGAATCAGAAAGACCAAGTACATGGGGGAAAGCCCTTACACACAAAAGAGAGCCGTGGCAGTAAAGTAATAAGGGAAAAATTGGTAGATAAAAGAGGAAGCAAACAAGGTTACTAACTCTGATTCCAGGGCAGAGACTGTCTATCCTGGGCTATATATCCTCAGTTTTATCTCTGTCTACGTGATTCCTGTTTCATAGAAGATGAAGAGCCAGGCATTGGTGGTAACAGTAAGGTTCTAAATCTCTTTCATAATTAAAATTAATTTTAGTGTTGTGGAATTGCATTAGTGTCTGTAAATAGAAGAACAGGGTGAGCATCCATAATCAGAAAATCTGAAATCAAAAACTTATTTAGCACAGACATGGTGTCACAAGTAAAAAATTTCATACCAAGAAACTTTTTTATTGTGTAGTTAAAAATATTGTATGAAATTACCTTCAGTGTGTATGTATAAGGCATACATGAAACATATATGAATTTTGTATTTACACTTGTGTTCTAGCCCAAGATACCACATATTATATAAACACATATTCCAGAATCTTAAAAAATCCAAAATCTGAAACACTTTTGGTCACAAGCATTTCAGATAAGGGATACTCAACCTGTACATATCAAATCTGTAATAATGTTACAAGTATTACCTATGAATATAATGGTTACAAGGTTAGGGAACTTATGCTTTTAATATCTATAATCATATTTTTATTTTCAATTATAGTACAAAATGTTATATTTCTAATCTCTTTATTTCAGTGCCCGAAGTCAAGATATTTACAAAATCTTCAGTGGTAGCATTTTCCATATCTGTAGCAAAAGCTAGAGTCTCTTCAGAGGCAATAATACTTTTAGTGTGTGTAATGACAAATTATGACACAGGTACCCTTGGTATTTGGAAAAGTCTATAGGAAAATAAAGTGCTATTTTAGCATCAGCAATTAAATAATCTGTTATGTTAATAACTGTTGTTGGAGAGGTGATTTAATTCCATGAGCATCATACTGCTCTCAGATATTGTATCATGTCTTGTAACTCAAGAAACATGTTGAGTTTTCAATAACTACATCTGTAGCAATAGTGTTTGGAGCCTAATGTGGATGTGTCTGAGATTCTGAGATTATGTGTGAAGTCTGTAGCAGGGATATATATATATATATATATATATATCCACAGTTCCACAGTAGTGGCTGAAATGGTTGTGCCATGGTACTACTGATGCCTGGGTTAGCATTGTGTGTGAGAATTAGTGTTGTGTGGCTCAAGGCTGATGTTGCAGTAGTAGCAATGTTAGCATCTATTTTCATGGTAGGTTTTGTATCCAAAGTGTTGAAATTAGTGGTATTTTCATTAGTATAGGTAGTAAAATCAGTAGGTATCAATAGTAGGGGTATTATTTGTAGTAGACTTTAGAACAGAAGTGATAGTATAGGTAGGAGTAATGGGAACAATTTCATACTCAGTAGTCATGACAATGACAGTATTACTTGTACTGATACCATGAGTATTTGAAGAAAGAGAAGTAGTCACGACAGGAACAATATTACCAGTGCTGGCAGGGCTCATACTTGAAGAAAAAAATCAGTCATAAGAAAAAGACAATTATTAATGCTAGAAGCAAGAGTACTGGTCAAAACAGTAGTGATTGGAGTAACAGCACTACTAGGGCCATCACCAGCAGACATAATAAGGGAAGAAGAATTTGTAGTAGAAACATCAGTGGTAGTATTAGCAACATCAGAACTTGTAGGAGCAGTTATCACATCAGTAGTGTTCATAGCATCTGTACTTTCGGGGAAAACAATTGGTAGTAGAATCAGCACTAATACTCATAAAAGAAATAGTTGTAATTGGAAGTATATTATTATGGTTAATATCATCAGTACTAGTACAAAAGGAAGTGATTATCAGAGAAGCATTAGTATTACTGCTGGCATTTGTAGGGAAAAGAGTAATGATATTATGAATAGTACTAAGAGTGTTAATATTAGTATTATTTGACAAGAAAGTAACATTAGTAATACAAAGAGTAGTGCTAGCACTAGCAGAAGAAATACATGTGAAAGAAGGAGTAGCAAGTGGAGATGTAGGTGCATTCAGAACTGTAGTACTAGTGTTAGATCCAGCAGTATTGGTAAAGAAAAGTAGCACTAGTGTTCACATGATAGGCAGAGTAGCATGGTTACTAGCAGTAATTGTACTTGTGGAGACAAGACCATCTAAATCAGCAGCAGTGGTACTAGTGGTGATATCAATAGTATTTGTTGGGAAAGGAATGCGTGTGACAGAAGGGTGGTACTAATTTTCTCAGCATTAGTACTTGCATGGAAAGGAATTGTTGTGTCTGGAGAGGTAGTAGTTGTGACATCAAGCGTACTTAGGAAAGAAGTGGTTGTGATAGTAAAAGTAGCACCAGTGCTAGTCACAGTAGCATCTGCATAGAAAAAAGCAGTTGTAACAGGAGCAGGAGTACTAGTGATAAGATAAGCAGTACTTGCTAGGAAATTCATCATGGATATAGGGAAAATAATACGAGTAATGGAAATAATACTGCTTATATTGAAAAGACTGATTGCACCAGAACCATAGCACGGGTGGATTCACCAAAATAACGTGTTTGGAAAAGAATGGTTCTGATAAGAATAGTAGCACTAGTGCTCACTGAAGAAGGGAAACGAGTATCAGGGCCAGTAGTACCAGTGGTGATATTACCATTTCTTGAGAAAGGGATGGTACTGATAGTAACAGCAGCACTGGTGCTCAAGTTGTAGGAAAAGTAGCATCAGGGGCAGTAGTACTTGTGACATTGGTAGTATTTGTTGGGAAAGGAAAGGTGCTAACAGGAACAGTAGCATTACTGTCCACAGGAGTAAGGAGAGAAGTACTATCAGGGGCAGTAGTATTAGTAGTGACATTGGTGGTATTTGTTGGGAAAGAAATGGTGCTGACAGGACCAGTAGCACTGGTGCTCACAGGAGTGGGGAAAGGACTAGTATCAGGGGCAGTAGTGCTAGTGGTGACATTGGTGGTATAT
>NW_004955494.1:1310433-1318770 GCF_000276665.1 Chinchilla lanigera
GGCAGTAGTGCTAGTGGTGACATTGGTGGTATATGTTAGGAAAGGACTGGTGCTGACAGGACCAGTAGCACTGGTGCTCACAGGAGTGGGGAAAGTAGTAGTATCAGGGGCAGTAGTACTATTGGTGACACTGGTAGTATTTGTTGGGGAAGGACTGGTGCTGACAGGAACAGTAGCACTAGTGCTCACAAGAGTGGAGAAAGGAGTAGTATCAGGGGTAGTAGTACTAGTGGTGACGTCGGTAGTATTTGTTGGGGAAGGAATGGTGCTGACAGGAACAGTAACATTGGTGCTCACAGGAGTGAGGAAAAGAGTAGTATCAGGGGTAGTAGTATTAGTGGTGACAATGGCAGTATTTGTTGGGGAAGGACTGGTGCTGACAGGAACAGTAGCACTAGTGTCCACAGGAGTAAGAGCAGGAGTCGTACCAGGGGCAGTAATACTAGTAGTGACACTGGTGGTATTTACTGGGAAGGGAATGGTGCTGACAGGAATAGTAGTACTGGTGCTCACAGGAGTGGAGAAAGGAGTAGTATCCGGGGCAGTAGTACTAGTGGTGACATTGGTAGTATTTGTTGGGAAAGGAATGGTGCTGGCAAGAACAGTAGCACTGGTACTCACAGGAGTGGGAAAAGGAGTAGCATCAAGGGTAGCAGTACTAGTGGTGACGTTGGTAGTATTTGTTTGGGAAGGACTGGTGCTGACAGGAACAGTAGCACTAGTGCTCACAGGAGTGAAGAAAGGAGTAGTACCAGGGGCAGTAGTGCTAGTGGTGACATTGGTGGTATTTGTTGTGGAAGGAAAGGTGCTAACAGGACCAGTAGCACTGGTGCTCACAAGAGTGGGGAAAGGACTAGTATCAGGGGCAGTAGTGCTAGTGGTGACATTGGTGGTATTTGTTGTGGAAGGAAAGGTGCTAACAGGACCAGTAGCACTGGTGCTCACAGGAGTGGGGAAAGGACTAGTATCAGGGGCAGTAGTACTAGTGGTGACATTGGTGGTATTTGTTTGGGAAGGAACGGTGCTGACAGGAACAGTAGCACTAGTGCTCACAGGAGTGCGGAAAGGAGTAGTATCCGGGACAGTAGTACTAGTGGTGACGTTGGTAGAATTTGTTGGTAAAGGAATGGTGCTGGCAGGAACAGTAGCACGAGTGCTCACAGGAGTGGGCAAAGCAGTAGTATCAGGGGCAGTGATACTAGTGGTGACACTGGTAGTATTTGTTTGGGAAGGAATGGTACTGACCAGAACAGTAGCACTAGTGCTCACAGGAGTGGGGAAAGGAGTAGTATCAGGGGTAGTAGTACTAGTGGTGACGTTGGTAGTATTTGCTGGGGAAGGCATGGTACCAACAAGAGCAGTAGTGCTCGTGGTGAAAGAGGTGGGAAAAGACGTAATATCAGGGTCTGTAGTATGGGTGGTTATACTAGTAGTAGTTATCAGGAAAGGACTGGTGGTGAAGAGCATAGTAGCACTGGTGCTCACAGCAGCAGGGGGAGAAGTAGTTGTATGAGGGGCAGAAATACTAGTGGTGGCATCTATAGTACTTTTTGGGAAAGAAGTGGTGCTCATAGGAACTGTGGTACTAGTGTTTTCAGTACTATGAAAAGGAGTATTTGTATCAGGAGGTATAATACCAGTAGTTGTAGTACCAATAGCACTTGTTGCATAATTTGTGGTTTTGATGGGGGAAATGATACTGTTCGTGGTAATAGTACTTTCAGTGAAAGAAGTAGTGGTATGAGGAGCAGTGGTCCCCGTTGTAATGTAAGTAGCACTTGGTGTATAATGTGTGGATGTGACAGGGACAGTGGCAGTAGCTGTTGTGGTAGTAGTACATGGAGGGGATAGAGTGGTTGTATCGGGAACAGTAGGAGTAGTGGCAACCTGAGTAGAACTTGCAGAAGGTGTGCTTGTGATTGGAACAGTGACAGTAGTGCTCACTACTCCAGCAGCGTTTGCACTACTGGAACTAGTGATAGTCTCAGCACTGGTGGCCTCAGTAGTAGATGGAGGTGGGTGGGTACTCCTGGGGCTGGCACTTGTCATAGTTGAAGTGGTAACTACAGGATCATCATGAGTCCAAATAACCTCAGTTAATTTTTCCAGGTTGATATTCTTGTCAGTTAATTGGATAATTAGTGTCTACCAGGAAAAAAAAGATAATGATGTAATATTAAAACTTCTTAAACATTATTTTTAATTCACACTTCAAATTGCAATTTACTAAAAGAAAAAGTATTCATTTTTCTCGAGAACAATAGCATATAAATGTGTTTTTACAGGTCCCACAGATTACTAATTTGGAGAGATCTTCTTTGTGCATAGCCTTATTCTAGAAATCTTTGTCACCACTGTATTCAGAAGTGCATTGTTAAAAGATTTTCAGTTGTGACTAAGGCTTGTGTTTATTAAAATCTGTTTTCTTTGCCATTGGATTTTGACCTTCCTGACAGCTGGCTGGTTTTCTTTTATGACCATCAACACTTCATACCATAGTGCCTGGTCCATAAGAGACCCCTGGGGTCCCATGGAGACTTTTTTTCGAAGAGAAGCCACTCGGATTTTTCTGCATTGTTCTTAATTAGAAGCAGTTACTTGCAAAAAGTGGTTTTGACCTCAATATTCCAGTAAAACAGCTATAATTACAGGAAACTATAGAGGAAGGATTTATTTAGGTCATTTTCTAAAATTCAAATATCAGCAAGGTACCTTTTTCACCTTTTAGAAACAAAAACTATAGTTATCCATTGTTCACTTTTCTAAGCTATTCCCTATGGGTTACTAAATCCACAGTGATAATTAGCTTTATTTTCTAAAGTAGAATATTTTTTCCTTTGTGTTTGCCTTTTGTACTTCCTCTTCTAAAATGCCAGTTTACTTGCATTTAGGCCAAAAAAAGCAACAAGTGCTGATGCTCAAATAGAGTCTTCTGTCTATGTCACAGTATTTTAACCGACTAAGTGAATCTTATGCTACAGATAGGATATATTCACTTGATGATCACCACAGTTTAATGCCAATTTTCAACTGAGAAGATCTATCAATTTGAATATGGGTATGAATGCTGCACAAAAGAAGGGGAATCCTTCAGTAAGTGAAGGGAATCACACTTTCCTAGCTTTGGATTTTGAGTGAAAAAAATACAATTTGTTATATAGCCCAGGAAACCAATCTGTTCAAATATAGCACAATTTCCTTAGTGAACACATGGAGAGGGTTTTATAGACAACTGTTATGGTTTGTGTCTGGATGTGCCCCCAAAGCTTCATGCAGTCATTGGGCAGGCTTCTAGAGTTTATGACTGATCCATGGGTGTGAGTGCTACACCCTCCCTGGGGCAGGTAGTTTGCATATAATGTAAGGAAGGGAAAGAGACTGCTTGCTCCTCCCCTTGCGCTCTTGCTGCTTTTGCTGTCTTCTGCAGCCGTGAACTGTTGCCCTCTGCCATGTGCCACCTTGCCTTGTAGCCAGCCAAGTACAGACTGAAACCTCCACAAACTATGAGCTAAATAAACCTTTCCTTCCTTAATTTTGGGAGTCAGGTATTTTGTCCCAGCAGTGAGAGAAAAGTAACCAAGACAACAACTGATCATTGGTGCCTGGATATAGTAGAAATATCACCAATGTTGTGCATTCTATAACATTTTAAGGAGCATAATTGCTCAATGCTTTGGTAATCTTCCTAATATGTGTATATCCAATAATGATAATAGTGGTGACAATCTTGCAGAACACTAAATTATCTTATGATAGTTAACTAAGATAGGTATGCTTATGGGACAGGAGACTTAGGTGCCCCAATGTTGGCCAATGACATGTTAGTCACTAAAGCAGAGACATCTCTTTTTTCCAATCCTCCCTTGTTGTCAGTTATCAAATATGCTGTTCCCTTACCCCCTACTCTTACTGCAAGGACCATGTATGATGTAACTTTGGACAGGCACCATGATAACTCCCAGGACAAAACAGCCAAATAACTATTGATTCATATCATTTTAAAATAGGAGAAAAGCCCCTAACACATGAGAAAAAGTTACCAAAAATGCCATACTTGTGATATACCAGTGGAAAGTTACTAAGCCGCTCACCTACCCTAGTGAAGCCATAAAAGCTAGACCCCTTCTTTTGTTAGTGGGCCAATCCAATCCACTGCATCAGGAATGTGTCCCCTTCAGCTATTCTTCCTTCAAGCTGAAGCCCCTTCCCAGTTTCCTCTTCCTTCTCAAGGCTTTTGCCTGTAAATTCATGCTGTTGCTTCAGTTTAATTTTCATTATCACTAAAACAAGTTCCCCCAGGCATCTTGTATCAGTGGTATTCTGCTCAGCCATACCTGATTGGAAGGGTCACTCTTCAAGTTGGTCTCTATGAATTGTTGATTGTCATAGGTGAAAATGACTTGTGTCACGTACGTAGAGTTCACACCCCAAACTTTAATATATCCAACTTTCAGAGGATTTGAGTCACTTAAATAGTTATTGTGTATGACGTGGACTTGCAAGGTATTCTGAAGTTTTTGTAAAGAGACAAAGTATAGTACATTTTAAATAGACTATATTCCACATTAAAGTGTAGTAATATCAAATACTTTTGTAGTACTGGTTCTTTCTTTCTTTCTTTCTTTCTTTCTTTCTTTCTTTCTTTCTTTCTGTCCTTTCTTTCTTCCTTTTTTTGCAATAAGGTTGTTATACTGAGATATAATCTCAGCCCCTTTTCTTTTTTAAAGTTTGAGACAGAGTCTTGCCAGGTTGTTAAGTTTTCCAGACTGGGCTCAAATTTTCAATCTTCCTCTCTCAACTCCTAGAGACTGGAAATATGCACCACCATACCTGGCTCTGTTTTCATTTTTAATTTCATTTTAAATTTTAATTAAATACTTTATGAAAATTTACTTTCTGAGTATCTGCTACAATAATTTTGATGATGTCAACAATAGGTTTCAGTACCAGCATTATAAAAACCATTTTGTGTTCACTTATTACTAATTTTTACAGCAATTTTGAAAAGACAGTGATATTGTGTCTGCTTCACAGGTAAGGAAACCACAGCTCTAGAAGATAAAGAAGTTTAAGGCCACAGAGCTAAAGGACACAGATAGGGTGGAATCATGACACACGTATGTGCACTATCCCATTTAATACAGAGTGACAAAAAGAGTATGAGACCAGACCTTAGATAAGAACAGTTCACAGAAATATAGGAACTTCTATAAATTATGAACAGTTCAAGTTTCAACTCAAAGGTTATAATAATTAAGAGACAAATCATGAGATATCCCTCACAGGCCAAGTGAAATTCAGAGAGAAATTTGTTGTGCTTTAAAGAGAAAGAAAAAAATCACTGTGGGAGTACAGTAGACAAGGGAGGATTTAATAAGGACACAGAAATTCAGAAGTCCCAAGAGGATGGGTAGGATTTATAAAGGTAACATGAATGAGACAGGGAGTGGTGCAGGGACACGGTTATCCAAGGCTCACTCTGAGTGAGTACCAGGGCTACTGTAGCTGGTGAGTCAAGAATCTACTCAACAAAACAGAGATCATCCCAGTAGGGGAGAGTTACAAATATCTCAACTCTAGTATTATCAGTAGAAAAAGCAACAAGTTCACCTGGTATTTCTAAAGAATTAACAGGACTTTTTTTGGCTGATTGAACAGGCAGATCAAGGGAAAATCAAGATTAAGGAATATAACTTTAAACACATAGGTACACTAGGGCTAATTCTTACTGATTTAGTAGCTGATTGATAAATTTTCTGGAATTTTGCAAGCTGCTTAATAACCCAAAACTGGAAAAGATGGGGTAAGTCTTTACACTACACAAAAGAGCAAATGCTGCAGATCAGTTCCTATCCTCACAAGCTGGATAATCAACCAGGGCAATATTGAGAATAACCCCACAGACAGTTGAAAGCTTTCTTTCATTTCAGGTCCTCGATCTTCAGAGGAAAAAAAAATTCATCAAATATCACAGAAGTAATGATACATTTGTCACTTACTTGGAATAATGAAAACAATGGAATTTTAGGTCAGAAAATATTTAAGAATAATGTAATGTTTTATAATAGCGAAATACATTAAGCAAGAAAGTATCTTTCCTAAATTGAGTAGTTAGTAAAAATAGAACAAAGCTCCAGACTTATGGATCAATAGTTTCATTATTAGCCCCCAGTAATTTGAGGGCCAGGGATATAGTTCAGCAGCATAGTGCTCATGTCTATGAAAATGATTTGAAAGTCTTAGCTGAGTATGCAACTTATATGTCCCAAACATCTGATATATGCATGTAAAAATGCTGTGTAACACCTGTAAAAAATAACAGAGTTGTGCTAAAAAATAGTGTAGACAATATGAAAGTTCAGGTAGGAATACAATACAAACTGTGTTCTCAGTTGAAAATTTTCTAGTAAACATATTTTTAAAAAGGAAAGGAAGCAGAAGAAATTAATTTAAACTTATTTTGCATTTAGCCAAAATTCTAAAATGTTATTTCAGTGTGTTAAATATAAAAATCAGCATGTGGTATTTTATAATCTTTTTTCAAAGTAACCATTTGGGTATTTTGAAATATGATAATCATACTCATAAGAGCTCAATAGCCAACTGTGGCCTGTGAGTGGCATATTGGATAGTGAAGATATAAATTATGATATCAACACCGGGCACTATGTTTTAGGCTATAAATCTATATTAAGTGGAGTCCAAATAGAGTGATCATAGCTAGAAACCAGTACATGTGCAAAACAGCAAAGTTAGCCAGGAGATGGATAATTCTAAAAAGAGAAGACAAAAGATATGTAACAGATATCTTCAAATATTTGAAGCATCACTGCAGAAAAGAAAAAATATGATTTGTGCTGCAATAGTTCTTATTTCAAGTCAATAGGTAAAAAGTTAAACACAAAAAGATCCCAGGTTTGACAGAGAATGATCCTCCTACTTTTCTTATTAGATTTATAAATTCTCTGTGGATTAATTTAACATGCAAAGTATATTGGTTGCATTGTAGTCTTCAGTTATTTGTTTTTCTCTATTCATATCCTTTTTCTGTGTAATTTTTATGTTCTAAATGAGTTGTTCTGTTCTTGCTCTGCCTCTGGGATTGGCCCTACAATTTTACTTTGCTAATGGGAAATTAGGCAACTTGATGGAAGAAGTGATTTTTAAAATTATCCCGGTGTTTCCACTTCTACTTTTGCTCTCTTCAATAATCATGAAAAAGTCATGCTCAGACCTTCCTATAATTTCATTTTAGATCATTCTTAACCCATCAAATACATATGTGAGTTAGTAACATCAAGACAATTCAAGCAGACTAACAGACTGAGGCTCACACCTGATGCATGAGAACCAGTCAAGATGAGAGAGATCGCTCTCAGACCATCTGCAAACTCAGAATCTAAATGTTTATTATTGCTTGCATACCACCAAGGTTTGAGACTGTGTGTTATCCAGCACTGCTGCATGTTGCACAGTTTAATATAACATTTGCACTTCAAAGTTTTATCATCCAGAAAAATTCTCATCCCTGGAAACATGTCATAAATTTAAGGGTATATTTTGCCCCAGAAAGTTGTTTCTTTTCTTTTCTCTTTTCTTTTCTGTTCTTCCCCCACCCCCACCCCAGAGTAATGGTATATTGGATAATTGTCAAAATAAGACTGTTTCTTCCTTACTTTAGTGTCAACAAACCTGAATTAGAGAAGTAAAGGCAGGAAGGACCTTCCATTAAGATGAAAGATACTATAGCTATATAGTTCAACTATATGAATGTATAATCTTTAGCTAACTGGAAAAGCATTTATAAAACTCAATAATCTTACCTGAGCTGCTATAAAGTCGGCCAGGAAGTAGTTTCCATTTTCATAGGTATCTGCAGGCAAGAAAAAAAATACAATAACCACCTACTCATTGTTTTAATTATAGCAAATAATCTCATATATAATCATAAAACATTTTAATGGGTTACAATTACTGGTCAAGATATTCATCACCTCCCTGAGAAGCATTAAAGACAGTAGATAAGTGCTTGCCAAACATGCATATGACTCTGGCCTGGATCCCTGACATACAAATAAAAAGAAGGAGGAGGAGGAGGAGGAGGAGGAGGAGGAGGAGGAAGAGGAAGAGGAAAGGAGAAGTGGAAGGTGAAAGGGAAAGGGAAGGAGGAAGAGAAGGAGGAGGAGGAGGAGGAGGAGGAGAAGGAGAAGGAGAAGGAGAAGAAGGATAAGGAGAAGGAGAAGAAGAAGAAGAAGAAGAAGAAGAAGAAGAAGAAGAAGAAGAAGAAGAAGAAGAAGAAGAAGAAGAAGAAGAAGAAGAAGAAGGAGAAGGAGAAGG
>NW_004955494.1:1319145-1373638 GCF_000276665.1 Chinchilla lanigera
AGAAGAAGAAGAAGAAGAAGAAGAAGAAGAAGAAGAAGAAGAAGAAGAAGAAGAAGAAGAAGAAGAAGAAGAAGAAGAAGAAGAAGAAGAAGAAAGGGGAGGAAGAGGAGGTGAGGGGAGAGAAGAAAAGAGGGGAAGGAGAGGAGGGAAGGAGAGGGAAAAGAAGAGGAAGAGGAGGAGGAAGGAGGAGAGGAAAAAAAGAGCAGAGCAGAGAACAGAGGAGAGGAGAGGAGAGGAGAGGAGAGGAGGGGAGGGGAGAGGAGGGGAAAAATAGCAAGGACATCCTACCCCCAGAGATCCATGAGTGGAGGGAGGCAGCGGGGAGAAGAGGGACTGGAGGCTAAAATGCAAGGTATTCTAAATTAAATTAAGAATGGATACTGAGGTGAAGTACAGAGCATACCGATTAGTTCTTCTGCACTGATATAGCAAGCACATAACCATGAGACTTTACATACCTATGATGATAAAAATTCAAAGCAGAGGACAGTGGTTAAGGATTCAAACTTCTGAGTCAGATAGACATGGATTCAAAAACCAGCTTTTGTATGTAACATTTGTGTAAACTTGGGGAAGTGCTTAACATTTTATCATTTGCAGAACAGATATACAAGGTGTGATCAAAATATATGGTTAATTTTTAAATTTGTAAAAATGTCTTACAGTAAAAGACACATTGCCATTAATCCCCATCAATTCAAACACACTTAGCTGATTATTCTTACTACCTCCTGAAGAAGTTCTGGAAGTCCTTTTTCGTGAATGTCACACGCCATTTAATGGAAAGACAGGCTCACAAAAACATTACAGTGTGTTCTTACCCACTTTATTCACTGGATCTGGCACCATTCTACTTCTGGCTCTCCCCCAAAGTCAAAATGACTATGAAAGGTGGATTTTTAAATCAGTTTAGGACTTCAAGGCAGGCCTAATAATACAAGTACAAACACATAAGAAAGAGGACTTCCAGAGTTGCTTTGGAAAGTGGCAAGAATGGTGAAATAAATGTGTTCAGAGTGTGGAGGGGAAGCATGTTAAGGGGAATTGATAGTAACATGTCTTTTAATATAATTTTTTTCAAAAATTAAATATTCACTATGTTTTAATCACACCTCATGATAATAGTACCTATTTAAGGACGTAGGTACATAACATTCAGCTTGTGCAAAATAACTGATAGAAATTTGTTGTTCACTATCATCATCAAAATCATCGTCTTTATTAATTTTCTTTCCCTACTCTTAGTCTGTCCTCCACAGTGCTAGAAATCCTAAACCCTCCTGCCTCTGCAGAGTTGATTCCATTAACTTTCCCCCAGGACTTCTCTGCCTCTGTAGGCTACAATGGCAACCCAGAGCACTCCACTGTGACAAATCCTTCCTTTGATTATATCAAACAAATATCGCACGTCCTTTCTATTGCCATCTGCCTGAAACTGGCAGACCTCGATCTCTTGATTGTTGTACCTGTTTATTCAACTCAAAATGTGATTTACATCTCCTACATTATTCCTGTATTTCCTTTTGTATTGAATCTAATATTTTCAAAGTCATAAGTGACATAGTACATTAAATCTAAATATCTCTTCATGGTCAGGATTTTCAGACTCTTAAATATACACCTTCCCTTTAAAATACAGTAGTCTTATCCATGAAGGATGGGTTCCAAGAGCCAGACCCCTAGTGGATGTTCAAAACTGTGTATAGTACAGATGTACTATACATCTTCCTATAGCTACATGCCTATGATAAAGTATAATTTATAAATTAGGCCCAGTCAGAGATTAATAATAATAATAGAACTGTTACAATGATATTCTGTAAGGAAAGCAAAACAATTATAATAATATACTCTACTAAACCCCTGGGCATACGGGACATTATTTAAAAAATACATGCATTGCAGAACCACAGAAGTTGTTCTGCTGAAATGTATACTAAATGGATATTGGGAGGGTGGCATATACAACATACATACATTGGACAAAGGGATGACTCATGTCCTGCATGAGATGGAGCAGGATGTCATAGGATTTCATCATGCTAGATGAGAGGATCCATAATTTAAAGCTTACAAATTATTTCTAGAATTTTCTATCTAATATTTTCAGAGTATAGCTGACCACCAATAATTTAAATCGTGAAAAGTAAATCTTCAAGTAAAGGGAGACTACCTTACTTTGAGTTGATAACTACTTTATTGATTCTCCTCATGTATCTTCTTTAACTCTTCCTATTTCTGAAAATTAGTTTCATTTGAAGATCTACTCTTGGTCAATGTCAACATTGTATTACCTTATGTAAGTAAGAGAAAGTTTAACAAGTAATTACAAGCTGTTAATAGGAAATTCCAATTAAATCTATACTTATGCCATATTGTAGTATTTAACTTTGAATTTCTAAGCGTATTGCATTTAAAAAATATAAAAAGCCTCTCTGAAAAATATTTGAAAGTTTCAGGAACTATTGACATTTAACTCTAAATCAAACATATTTTCACAGAAACTTAAATTGTATTAAGAAATGGCTTTTCTCCTTTAAATTTTTGAAACACTCACAGGAGATTGAATTTAATACTAACTGTGGTGATATTAAACCACTATGATATCACTCATCTAGTCCTGATTAGCCCAGACTATGCAAAGGAACTTTCTACACTCTTAAAAACATTGGTCCATAACTAGCAGTGATTTTGCCTTTCTGGGGACATTTTCTAATGTCTAGAGATATATATGGCTGTGATATTTCATTTTTGTTATCAGATGGGGAGAAGGCAGAAATGCTATTAAACATCCTGTAGTAAATAGCTCAGCCACCAGCAACAAAGAAGTATCTAACCACAGATGCCAGGATCACTGAGGTTTAGAAAAATTGATTAAAATTAAACTTTTTCCTTTTCTCATGATAAACAATTTTTAGTGTTTTTTTTTTTTATTAACTGGCATTTTAATTTAACATATTTGTGGAGTACAATTTGATGATCTGTCACAATACACAATGATCAAATCAGGGCAGCAAACATTTATACCCCTGTAAATATTTTCTAAACACACAATAATTGCACATACTTACGAAGTACAGTGTGATATTTCAATACATGTACACAGTATGTATTGATCAAATCCCAGTAAAGATAAAAAATTAGATAAATTATGACAATCTTCTCAATAATATATGGGTGTCATACTGGTGCTTACAATAAGTACATAAGAACACCTAAATATATGTATATCATGAAAACAATCAAAATTCACAAATTAAGTAGTAAATTTTCAGTTACATAAAAACTTAACCATTTTCTTAATATGAAAAACAAATTAAAAAAACCTTTTTAAGTGATTGCATTTTTCTAATGTTCTACCTTCAAAAATTTTAAAGATAATACTTTTTGTTTTGTTTTTTTTATTTTTGGCATCTATTTATTAGCACATACTGTTATACAGATTTAAAAGTTTTTTGGCAGATTTGTATGTGAACATAACACACTTGATCATTCTTATCCTCCATCCTTTGAAGAAAACTAACAAGAAAAAATCTTTAGAAATATTATTAGTAGAAAAATAAACCATAATTTAAAAATATGTGGCAAACTGCAACATCAGAATGTTCTGGCACAGAACAGATAAAACAAATACATAGTGAAAAGGGAGAGCTGATTGGTAGCTCTGTATTTCCCTAGAAATGTATGAGGAAGATGGTGTTCTGAATATAATGACAGATTCCAATTACCTAAGGTAGAACAAGATATCCCTAAATCTGAGAAAGAAAGCACAAAAAGCAATATGAAGAATCCTCTTAGAAATAGTCAATTCACAATTTATGAATCACCAAGAAACTTTTCTAGGATCTAATTTGTCTCTTGAGTGGGCCTCTTATGAGAAAAAAGATGCCTGGTATCAGGGGCTGACTTAAATAATGAAGCCAGATCTGTATCCCAATGAGAATGAATTCACTGTCAAACTGATATTTGCACCCACTCTGTTTTATCAGAGAGAGACAGTTCATCATTCTGGCTGAATCCATAACATCAGGTTCCTGAACCTCCCAAACTAGGGACAAAATACTTGCTCTATAATAATTTGTACTATTATATATTATATATATATATATATATATATATATATATTATATATATGAGATGGCGAAAATTGCAAAATTACTCAAAATATCATTGCCTTACTGACAATAGCAGATGCTGAGATAAGATTTAGTTTCCTATATTGTATACTGAGCCTCTACCATGGGTTTTCTGCATGATGTACAGAGACCTGGGAAAATTCAACTCACCGATGCTTTGTCCATCATCCCAGAATATCTGACCTTCAGCTTTCCCATCCTCATCTAAAGCAACAGTCAATCCCATAAAATTTTGTCGACTACCAAAAAAGAAAGAATCATTTTTCACTAGATTGTAGGTCATAAGAATGAGGATCAGCACCTGTTAAAAAATATTACCTATCCAGAAATAAAAGGAATAGATGAAATGTGCACAGGAGATAAAAATAGGTAAAATGAGATAAAATATAGAATTCTTAACAATGGAAAAGCATTTAAACTTTAATGAAATATTTGTTTTAATTTCAACTTTCAAAAATAAAATAAATTATACATAATTTGCACGTGTTACAAGTAATATGATGAGATATGGATTTCTTAGGAAAAAGACCCAGGAATAAAGAAAAGCGAGAGCTGATGGTAGCTTCCAAAACTTTATGGTTTAAAGAATAAAATCCAAAGTACTAGAGCTTAGCATTCAAGCTTGGCTTGAATTATTCTGGAGTAAGGCCATCAAACACAGCCTCCCCTTACCTGGAATAAGTGTTCATTGCAGCCTCTTGCCAAGGCAGAATGTAGCCTCCTCTGACATGAAGGTTGATGTGGTCGAGGGGAGCTTTCAGTATCTCCCAAACACCTGTAGATTTATGGCAGGATTCCTAGAAGGGAGCAAATCGGCAAAGGAATAGTGAGGGGTTAATGTATTAAGTAGGTGAATGCATTATTGCAAGTCCTTCCTTTCCAAGAAAGTACACTGGAAAACATTGTAAACTTGAAAAGAATGCCCCTGCTTTTCACTTTTGCCTAGGACTCTGAAAGCCTACACTTTTCTGTGTCTCCAGGAAAGGTGGGTGGTGAGCATCCATGCAGCATAGGTGCTCAAAGGTGTCAGTTTATGCTTGTGTGCATCCTTTCACTTACACAAACTTTTCCAAAGCTGAAAAGGTTGGCAATGATTTCCTTAGAAAATATATTCATAGACGTCAGGAGAAAGCTCTGGACACTTCTCTACCCTGCCTGGAATGATGTTTACTCTTACCGTGCTGTAGTCATACCACCAGGCTCTGGGAAAGTAAGCTCTGACCTCAAAAGTGTTCTGAAACAAAACCAACATGTCACCACGAACACTCCAATAATGCATTCATTTTAATTTTTAAAATCCTTTTTGTAGAATTAAGGTAGACAGAATTTACTTGGATGTCAAGAATGTGAGGGCTTTTATTGAAAAAGATTCTAGGAATTTCCTCTTCACATACACAGAAGAAGATTTTGAAAAGAAACCTATAAAAGGATACAAACTTCCGGAATGAGAAATCAATCAGCATTGTGAAATGTTTGTTAATAGAAATTTTGAAAGGAGAAACGGATTTCTTTTGGATACTCTAGAAAGTCATTTGTTTGAAAACAGTGAACTGGATGAGACACGTTGATCTTTAAAATAGTTTTCCTGTGGCTTTAAATTATGGGATTAGAGGGTCTGACCTAGAATGAAAAACTCACACTTTCCAGCACAGGGCTGACCAAGACGGCAGGGCCCAACATGAACTGACGGTCTATATCCCAAGTTGATCTGTCATCTGTAAACCTGAAGAAAATAAATATGAAAGATTCACCCATACCCTTCACTGTCACAGAGGGTTATTTTTAAGACAGCCCCAGACGTGCTGCCTGGGGAAAGAGGTTGTACTCACTCATGGAGAAGGGGTCGAACGACAGTGCTGCCCTCAGCGTGAGCTTTGTGCATCAGAGTGTAGAGATAAGGCAGCAGGGTGTACCTGGTTTGCAGGGCTTTTCTTGAGAACATCTCAAAGGTTGAATTCCAGGCTACGGGATCTTGTCTCTAAAAAGATAAGGTGTGTAACAGATCACTTCTGCTTCACTCCATTCTAGCAGTATCAGAAAAGGATCACCCAGCTTTCATTCCACATGAAGGTCACTCACTCCATCTCCCTTCATTTCTGACCTACTCTTCCCCACCCCTGCCACGTACAAATCTAGAGCTTGTTGCTCCTTCTCTTTATCTGTCATCCCCACATCCCCTGCATAGGTCTAGCGTTAACCCTGCACATGTGTGGAAAAGCAAGTCTCCACCCAGCACTGATATATCTCTGATGGAAGTAAAACACAAGTTTAAAATTCCTAAAGACAAATGGGGGGATTCTTATAGCCTAGCTCCATGGAGGAGTTATAAAGACTTCTCTCTTCTGGTTACTTGTCTCCAAGAAATGAAGAAAATATATTCTTAAAAGGTATTTATAATTCTGTGGTTCTGAAGGTTGTGCGTTTTCCACAAAATAAAGGTCCTGGTGATTTTGATGATTGTTTTTGGTATAATTATGATACCTTCATGACTTAAAAATAAGCCACTCTCTGAGGCCACAAAAGACCTGTAGCTTGAACAACAGCAACCTCACCCTGGTCCCGATGGTGTTGTGGTTCCGGGAAAATGGATAAAAGGCCCCCAGTTGCATCCAGCGAATACACATCTCATATTCGGCATCTCCAGAGAACCCACAGATGTCTGCTCCTGTCTGGTATGACACAACATCAGGACATGAGTGGGGTGTAGGCACAATGAAATCTGACCGGGTAGTTAGAAACGGCCTCACTATGACTTACATAAGGAATTCCGAAGAGACTGAACTCCATCATGCCTGCAATGAGACAGTAGGGATGGTTTAGACAAGCCCTGTGAGGAGAGGGAAGGCTTTCCCTTTCCCTGTTCCTTTCCACATTAGCAAGCCTGGGCCATGCGTAAGGAAAACACTGAAAGATGAGTATGAATTAAAACTCACACTCTTAGAGAACTCAACTCTTCGCATCTTACTGTTCACCTAGATGATAGTCTAGACATATCCAGTGTAACCAAAGAACACACTCCAGTACCCACGCCACAACCGTCAGAGGACCCCAGAGGCCCACATACCAATGATCGATTTCCCCAGCTGGTCCCACGCGGCCGTGTTGTCCCCCAGCCAGTGTCCTGCCCAGCGGCCGGAAGAGGGGAATGTGGAGCGGGTGATGACGATTCCTCGCTGTCCTGTCACCTCCTGCACAGCTCTGGTTGGAGGAGAATAAGGAGGTAAATTTGAGGATGGACAGGGAGCAGCTGCAGCTTGACCATGAGGCAGCTGAGCTGTTCCATTCAGAGTTAGGGAACTGTTTTCTGAAAAGGACCGGTCATCTAAAAGGGACGCTAAGAATCCCAACCAACTTCACAGTAGGTCTGTGGAAGAGGGATTTCTGCACCTAGAATGTGGATTAATTTTTAAATAAGTTTTTTTTATCTCTGTGGAGGTTAAGAGGAGGGATAGGGGTAAGGGACAAGTCCCATGCCCCAGGTCACACTGGTCACTTTCATGTATTCCATCTCACAGGAAGTTTCCTTGTATCACCCTCCTCTTTGTTAGGAAACTAAGGCTCAGAGAAGTCAGATAATTCACAAAGACAGTTTAAAGAGCAAGGAAGCAAACCTGGGGTCCACCTAACAGTATATATGGTATCCCTTTTTGATAAAACTCATTCTACTACGCCATATCTCAAAGAACAGGATATGTTTTGCACACACAGGCAAATACACATTAAAAGATCATCAAATAGCTCTCAAAAGAAGATGAATCTTCTGAGAAATTTTCTTAAAAGTATGTGAGAAAAATCAGTGAAAGGAAAAGTCTATTAACAATCCTAATATGTTTGCAATCCAAAAAATAAAGAAAGCACCACAAACAAGTATACACCCACATGAATTATTCAAAATAAGATGTCAGTGAAAGAAGCTACTTACTGGAGTAAAAACTAACCCATTTGGGTCATTTCCAGTATTTCATACCAAAATAAATTCAAAATGGACAGAAATACACATACAATTTATTGAAATTGCATATTTGTATATCTGTATATATCCCATACATACAAGGAAAAAGTGGCCCATAGAAAATGTTGCCAAGCAGACTTAGTAGATAGGGACTTTTAATTAGCTACAATAAATATGTTCAAAGAGCTAAAAGAAAGCATATCTAAAAACTGAAAGGAAAGTATGATTATGTTGCATCAATAAATAGAAAATATTGCCAAGCATGGTGGCACACGCCTGTAATTCCACTGGTACTTGGGAGGCTGAGGCAGGAGGATCGTTGTGAATTCAAAACCAGCCTGGGCTACAAAGTGAGCTCAAGGCCAGCCTGAATTGCATAGGGAGACCCTGTCTCAAAAAAATTTTTTAAAGAAAATATTAATAAAAAATTAAAAACTACTAACAATCCAAATAGAAATTTCGGAGTTGAAAAATACAATAAATGAAATTAAAATTTATTGAAGGAAAGGATGCAGTTTCTGATTTGGTTGGTAGAGAAAAAGAACCAGCGAACTAAAGACAGCAAAATAGAGATGAGCCTGTGTAAGGAGCAGAAAGTACAGAAAAATGGACAGTGCTTCAGAGACTTGTGGGACAGTATCAAGTGTAACAACATAGATTCTGTGAGGCTCAGAAGGAGAAAAGGGACAGAAATATATTCAAAGAAATAAAAGCAAAAAGTTTATACACGGAAAACTATAAATTATTATTGACAGAAAATCTAAGTAAATAGAAAGACATCTCACATTAGTGGATTAGAAGATTTAATACTATTAAGATAGCAATACTTTTCCAAATTGATCTGTAGATTCACTGTAATCCCTACCAAAATCCCTATTGAATAAAAGTAAAGATTCATGCCTTATTAATTAGAACTGTATATTAATATGTAAAGATAGACATGGAGATCAATGGAAAAGAATTAAAAGTCCATAAATGACCTCTCTTATTGTTGGTGATTTTTCAGAAAGTATAAGAACAATTTAAATTAAATATTTTCCAGAAAGTACAAAGACAATTGAAAAGAATGGTCTTTTCAATGAACTAAGATAATTGTATATCCAAATGCAAAAGAACTCCTACTTCACACCATAAATCAGATAAAAGCTAATTCAGAATGGATCACAGATCTTGGTGTAATAACTAGGACTATAATGTTTATAAATTTTTATGATTTTGATGCATCATGCAATAGTTTTTTATCTATGATACCAACAGCACACATGACAAAAAGTGAGAAATGGAATAAAGACATTCAATTTCTTCTTCTTTCCTTGAATATTTATGTGCCAGACAAATACCAACAAATAAGAAGGAATTAGCCAGGCATGGTGCACATGCCTGTAATCTAGCACTCAGGAGGCTGAACAAGGAGGATGGCTGAAATTTCGAGACCAGCGTGGGTTACATAGTGAGTTGAAGACCAGCCTGAACTACACAGCAAGACCTTATCTCAAAAACAGAGAGAGAGAGGACTTAGACAATCATACAAAATTGACTGAAAAAAGCTTTGAAATTTCCTCAAAATTAAAAAAAAAAATCTGTTTCAAAGAACATCATCACAGAAGTGAAAAGACCATCTACAGAAGAAGAGAAAAACTGCAAATCATCTATCTAACAAGAAATTAGTATCTAGACTATGTAAGCAATTTTTGCCATTCAATAATAAAGACAACTTCAAAGCAAAATATTTGAACAAACATTTCTGCCAAGATGTTAAGCAAATAGCCATTAAGCACATGCAGAAATGCACACCTGTAACTGTTATTCAGGATATGAAGTGAAGGCAACAACTAGATATACTTCAGACCCGATAGACTGTCTTGAGACAAAAAGATCAATAATACCAAAAGTTGGCAAATATGCAAGGAAAGAGATGGGGATATAGCTCAGCAGCACAGCACCTGCCTGGCAAGCGCAAGATCCTGAGTTTGATTCCCAGTACCAGAAAAAAAAGAAAGAAAGAAAAGAAGGCAAGGAAACTGCAACTCTCATACATTGCGGACAGGACTACTAAATGATATTTTTCAATGTAAAACTCCTTAGAAACAGTATGCTATTTCTTTAACATATTAAAAATACAGTTATCAGTTAAAGCCTACTCCATGATATGTATTCAAGGGAAAGGAAGCATACTTTCTCTCAAAATCTTTCAATTGATGTTCACAGCATCTCTATTCATAATAGTCAAAAAGTGGAAATAATGTAAATGTTCACCAACTGATGGATAGATAAACAAAATATATGTATAGAATGGAATATTATTCATTAGCAATAAGGACCAAAGTGCTGAGACATGCTATAATGTAATATAAGTGAACCTGAAAATACTGCACCAAGTGAAAGAAGCCAGTCACAAAAGACCATATATTATATAATAAAAGCCATTCCTAAAACACCATGCATAGAATAGACAATGCACAAGGCAGAGGTAGATTAGTGGTAAGGGAATCAGGAGAAGGGAAAAGGGTAGGAATGACTGCTAATGAGTCAAAGTTTTCCTTCAGTAGTGATGAAAACCTTCTAACATTTTATTTTCATGATGACTGCACAACACAACAGCATGAATATCCTGTAGCATCACCTAATTAATCACTTTCAATAGGTACATTTAACAACTTAAATGAAACATGCATTCAGAGGTATTGTGGTTGGGCAATGAGATCTGATATTTTGAAGTTCATCTGCTTCTCTGGCCTCAGGTAGGTATCAGCACAATACAAATACAAAGTAACAATGTAGCAAGTTGCCTTTGCTGTCAGTGATGATGACACTTACTCATAGGTGGGCCTGGTCTGGGACCACCCATACAGGCTGTGCACGTCGTAGTGTCGCACCCGGGAGCCATCTGGAAGGATCTGCTCACTCTCCATGCACAGGGTCTTACTGCTCAGGCCTTTGTCCCTAGATTCCAAAACTGAGGGCAAATACTGAGTTATTTCCCAATCAGGATATGAATGCTTGCTAGAGATGACCACCATTTTGGCGTTTCTCTATTTCAGTCATCAACTTTATTATCAACTTTGATTTCTTAAGCTGTTTCACACAAAGGCAATATCTTTTGACTTAATAACCACTAAAGGGTCAGAAACAACTAAGGGCTGGGAAAAGCATTCTTTGCTCCAGCTCTAACTGAATTGAGTGCAGTCATAGCCCATTGCTCACTGGGACAAACTCCTTTGTCGTTAAGACTGTATCTTCCACTAGATGGTACTGTTCTCAAGGGAATAAATCTTGCTTCCATCAATTTTGTGTAATTGTCTAAGTCTCTGTTTTGTCAGCATTTGCCCAGCACATGAATTTTAAAGAGGAGGAGGAAATGAAAAAATTAAGGAAGGAAAGAAGGAATAACTAAGCAATGTGCTCCATATCAGTGATCCAGATTCTAGATTCAGTTTCACAAATTCACAAGCACAGAGCTCTTAGGAATTCATTTGCTCCCTTTTCCTCTGTAACATAGAAGGATTCCATTTTCTGTCATCCCAATATCCTCCTTCTGTTTATAATACAGTAGAGCCAAAGTGTTTCATTCATGAAGTGTTTGTGAACATAGGCAGAATGTTCAGGGTTTAGATTTTCATTCTCTAAAGTAACTCCCTGGTCAGGGGGTATGTGTAGGGAATTAGTTAAATTTTTGTGATCAGTTCATGGTTATCAATATAATCAAATGTATCACTTAGGTTCTTTTATACCACATTATGTCATTGCATCATTTTCTATACTTGATTAGTAATTTATTAATTTGTCCTTACCCAAGGTTACTCTGTTTGAGATTTTATGTCGTGTTGAAACTATGCTCTCCCCCCAGAAATTGGCTCCATTTGACAGTAAAAGGAAAACCTATGGGTTTTAAAGCAGGGAAGTAATTTGATAAAATAAATAAAATTTTACATACGTGGCATGTAGGGTGGGTTATTGAGAATTTCACTGCGGCAACCCTCAACAGATCCATCCACAAAGTTTGATGGTTCATTCATATCCTGCAATAAGTTAACATAACAGATCCCATCATGTTGAGGGAAGTATCTTCTTAGCTGTGAATCTTAAAGGTGATTGTGCTATTCTGAAGCCCTCCCCTCAGGTGGGGGCTCAGTGCCTTCTGTTGAAAGCCTGGCATTGATCAAAATGCCTGTAAGAATCCATGTCACTTTAAGTGGACTATTAAACCCCTTCCAGCTTCCTTGGCATTTTTAAATATATGATGAATGTGTCATAATGACAAAATATTGTGATAATGCTGATGCAGGACTTAAGGAAATCTCTAATTCATCTCCCTCCACACGAGGAGCCTGCCTGTTTTTCTAGCCACAGATTATTCACTTTATAGCTGTAGGAAGTGGTCACTATGATCTTTGTCTTCCCTTCTTTAACCCAAAAGCTTGAATTAATTCTGACATTGGCATAGGCCAACCACAAGGTGAGGTATCTTATTTTCTGCTATAGGTACATTCCAGAAAAGCTGTATGTAACTCAAGAAACAAGTCTGAAAATAAAATCATGCATTGAGGAATTTACAATCTAATTGCAAGAGGTAGAGGCCCTCAAGAAAATACTCTCTGTATACTTTACCAATAGGTAAGTTAAAATTTTGTACTCTCTTAACTAGGACATACCAAAGGCAAAGGTAAATATTAAGGGTTATGTATTCTGAGTTACCCAGTTACAGCATTCTCTCTATTAGAACAAACACCCAACAGTAATTAAAATCTCTTATTTCCTGAAGATATCTAAATCTCTTCTTTGTCTGATTTGCCTGTTTGGATTAATATGTGTCATTTTACATGTCTACTCTGTACCTATCTGTCCTGAAGGTTCAAGTGTCCAGGAAGGCCCCAGGGCAGCCAGTGGGTTTATAGTTTGTCTCTGGGTGAATTACCAGCTTCCTTCAGCCTGACCCAGACCTGAGCAGGTCTCCATGGCTTCCCTGGAATTTGCTTAAGAATTTAGGCAACTGTGTGCCAGAGAAGATGTTAATGACACTGATATGCTTCCCATCCCTAGAAAACACAAATAGAGGAACTGCCCTTGGACTCCTGTCCAAAGACGTCTCAGGAAGCCCTGCTTTGGGACAATGAACACAAATAACATACAGCTGAACAAGACTTTAAGCCTTAGCGTAGTCTGTTCCAGGCCTAAGCCAACCATCTTAGCTCTCAGATTCATGCCTTGCCTGCTTCCGGTTCTGCCTTGAACTGCAGGATGGACTTCTAGCCTTTGGGTAGACTTGCCCAATGAGAGGCACTGGGAAGAGATTGAAGTGTTGGTGGTAAGAGGTGCCGAGAACCTCTCCATCTCCTTCGTGCTTTGGCATTGCCAGCAGTGGTTCTTCTTGATGAGCTACAGCTTCCACAAGACAGAGCATCCCTGGGCAGACCCACAATAATCTGACTGTGGTCCCAGCACCTAGGTTCTGTAAAGGTTTTCCTCCACCCCCAACTCCTGGCTTTGCAAGTCTCTGAGCCACCTCCCCATGTTTTGACACTTCCAGAGATCAACAACTGAGGAGCACTTACAATCCACAACCCATCGAACTTCAAGCTCTTCTCTGGTTCTCGAGGATTTGCATAGAGCTCTTGTATCTCATTCTTCCACCACGCAGTTGTGCTATTACGAAAGAAGTCAGGAAAAGCAACACGGGCCCGGTACAGCTGCAAGAGTAACACATACTCTCGTGGGGTCTCCACCCATCCAAGAAAGCTTGTCCTGGGGCTAGGAAGGGAAGATAAGCAGCTATCTGTGTCTACCAGCTCAGTCTCTGATCTAACCTCTGTTGGTCACTGCTGCAGAATTTACAGTGAACACAGATTTAGAGGAAGGCTGCTTGCACTCTTAATTTTCTTAGAAAAATGTTCTGTAGTTTTAAATTCCCTCTTAAATGTGGAACTTATTTCATCACTAGACTTTCAATTATGGGACCTGGAAAATTAACAATCAATATGAAGCAATCAAACTTAAAAAATAACAATTTTCCTAGACGGGCCAACTGCATGAAAAAGGGTTCATCATCCAGGGAGAAGCTAGCTGCACAGCAGGGAGGTTGGTAGAAGCAGGCTGATGTGGAGGCAGTGGCTGACACCGAGACCTTTGCCTTTTTCCACTGGCTGGTATATTTGGGGGTATCTAGGTAATTTGCTAAACTCCAGCAGAGCCTTCCAGTGCAAATATTCTAGATTTTGCTTCATTATTTTTCAAGCAACAGTTGTTTCAAATCACAATCCATTGGAGGAATGTATGTGAGGGACTTCACTGATGACTTCTTCCTATAAATATTTCCATTTTAGTTGTTGGGTTTTTCATTTTAAGAACATTGGGTTGGATTTTAAGATCACCTTCTACCAAAAATGATCAGCAGATGAGCACACTTGCTTTGGAGCTACTTGAGCAGAGGATATGCTACTTATCACCTGGGTAAAATACATCAGTATTCAGATATTTAGGACAATGCAGGCAAAAATTTATGTAAACTGTACCTTAACCTGAGTCTCGTGGTCAATGGACTCATCTATGTTGACATTGGGCAGCTCTGGCCAAACCTAGAGAAAAAGAAGAAAAACTGAAACCTTCCAAAGTCATTGCATATAGGCCATGAGAGGTTTCTTATGCTAGACTTGATGACAAATATCTCCACAGAATGGAAGGATATCTTTATCATAAATTAAACTGTTAAAGTAGAATGCACAAAATTTTGCTTGGTGCAAGTAGGTTGCATCTCTTGATTCATTCTGTTACTTTTTGATAATTTTATATTTTGAACTTAATAATATCTCTTCTGAAAAATCTTATGTATGTCTCTTCTGAAAAATCTCTTAAATGCTTTCTCAATTCTCTGATTTGCCTTTTACTTTTGTCTACAACAAAATTCTTTTTTTAAATAATAAATGTGAAACACAACTCTAAAAAATAAGATTAGGGGCTGGGGATTTAGCTCAGTGGCACAGCGCCTGCCTGGCAAGTGCAAGGTCATGAGTTCGATTCCTGGTACCAGAAAAAAACAACAAAAAATAGATTAATATGCATTCACAGACCGTACACTTAGTTCCAACACTTTTAAGAAATATCACAGCTTACTGAAGCCCGTAAGTATATGTAACATCTAAAAGTTCATAGTATCAGCTAGTTTTGTCTGTGATTAGTAAGATATTGAATATGTATTATATATATTCAACAACATATATATATATGTTGTTAATCAGAAAATATTATGGAGCACTTACTCTACACCAAGCACTCTACTAGGATTTATCTCTGCTGAGATTTAATTCAGAAATGGTGCTTTTTTCTTACCATTCACAGATATTTGGTACATAAGTACTATACTGTGTGCTGCGCTCCTGGAGGGCAATGACACAGACATAAGCAAAAATGGAAAAGCTGAGACAGTTATTGAGTGATGCACAAGAGATGAGTTTTGAGTTGTTCTTGAGGAGAAGATATTATCTAGGTAAAGTGAGAAGGCAATGTGCAAAGTGGGCAGAGCACATAGTGGTAGCTTACTGGAATTAAGCAAAAGCATTTGAATCTAGGTTAAGAGGTACTATCATCCACGGTGCAGAAGTCTATTTCAAATACTATTGCTACAAGTCAGGCACATGTGGATGAGGACTGAGGAGTCCAAGTGACAAGAGAACGGAGGTGTATAAGACTTAGTGACTCATTTAGATACAAGGTTGACTACTCATCATAGGTCAAAGGAGAATACTTGTTTTAAATTTAGGTGTCTGAAAAGCACAGATTTCAGAGTCACTCTCTGAGAGGTTCTTCATGTTTGTTAAATGGCTAGCTAGAACACATAAATAGTGAGGCTATCAGAATATTTTCAGGCTATAACATTGCACTCAATCTTTTAGAAAATCAGATCTGTAACCCTTGTCTTATTAGTGTTTATTGAACTAATCAACATCAGATACTCCTTTACTCTCATAATTTATTGCCATGCATATTTTCCAACATTTATTGAAAACATCTTTTAGTAAAGATTTTGATTAATTATAGACACTTTCCCCAAGCCTTACCTTTCCCCATACAATGTCATTGGTGTCAGGCCATTTGATGAACACGTTGTCTTCCTGTCCTCTTGTGAATGTGAGATAATGTGTCTCATTGCCAGAAATGGCTGGGTCCTACAGTGAAAGTGTTTAAAATAGAGAAAGTGAGATGGTTTTAAACATCTCCGAGGATATTTCTCTCAATAAATATGATAATTCATAATATAGAAATAAATAAATATTCCTGGATAATTTGATTTACACCTATGGCGTATTACCTTAACCAACTGAAATGTGAAGTTGTCATTGGCACCCAAAATAAGATACATGACCCTTACGAAGCACAATCTTTTTCAAAGGCATTAAGAATCTGACAACAAATAATGGAGTCTTTCTATACTATAGAAAGTAACCATCTAGAGCTTAATTAATGAAATGGAAAAACTCCTGTAGCAACTGAAATATGACATGATATAACTGATTCTTCCAATAACATAGAAATATATTTTAAGTGAGAGTGTGTTCAGAGGTAAAAGAATATACTGACTTTCTCTCTAAAATTCTTGAGAAAAAAACTGCTAATGTTTGAAAACAACCCCTAGAACTAAACTAGTTTAATAAGACATTGCCCTCAAGCAGAGAGAGCAAATTTATTGCATTTCAAGAACAAAATACCAATAGTCCTTAGAAAATGAAACTTTTTTATTCTATTCTGTGGCCCAAGTTGCTCATCTAAAAGTGCCTATCTTGTATATCCTATCACATACCTACCCTAAATCCCCCTACAATATTATGCTACTTCATAATTGTCATACAAATTAGCACTATCTGAAATTATGTGTTTAATATCTGTATATCAGTTGTTTTTATCCAGTAGAATAAACATCATTTCAGGAAAGAAGACAATGGCTTACTCATTAATTTAAACTACACACACACATACACACAATATCTAGAACAGTGATTTTCAAATGACCAGTATTAGTAAATCCTTGAATTAATGAACAAACAATAAACCATGCTCTAATTTTGGAAGTTAGAAGAAAGAAAGTATCTGCAGCTAACTACTTCCATATTTATCAAGATATAGCTTTTAATTCAAAATAATAAGTCGGTTTTCTGGATCTTCACCCAGTTGTTTGTGAGCATAGTAAATGAGAAATAAGTTCTCTGGGGTTCACCATTGCTGAGTGATGATACAACCTAAGGATTTCGAACCTCCTGAGGAGAGATGAGTGAAAGTAAAGATGTAGCTATTCTTTCTAAGGCGTAATTTGCATCAGTGAGACACTTTTTTATACATATTCAGTGTTTCTGCCACAGCTCTTCTCACTCTACTAACATAATTACATTCTACTAGTGAATTACACTCCAGTCATACTTAGCTAAGAAAAATAAATACAGTATCTCAAAGCATTGTCTTTTAAAAGCCATTTTCAACTGTTCTTTACTTGGCTATTTCAAACTTTAAATCTAATTATAGATTCATAAGAAATCACCGAAAATGTACAGGAAGATTTCTGGTACCCTTTATCTGGTTCCTTTCTGTGTTATTATTTTTGAATGATAAATATGGCAACCAAAAAGGGCATCTAATCAGCCTGAATACCTACCAGAATGAGAATAAATCTCATGCCATTTTTCTTCATTTGCTCAATCAGGAGACCAAGGTTTTGAAAGCTGGGGCTGAGGGTGAAGTCCAGCTTCCGGTCCATGTAATCAATGTCTACATGTTGGACATCCTATGGGAAGGAGCAAGCAAGATCCCCAGGACCCTGCAGCAGTAACTGTTCTGCCAGACTCCAGACACTGCTGCATACCCAGGACCCAGAGTTCTCTTCATTTCTCATCTCACTGCTCCCCTACACCAACCTTTCAATTCTGCTCATTGAAATTGCTTTCTGTTTCTGCTCTCCACTCACCATCCCAATTCTCCCTTCTGTTTGCCCACCTGGAACTCTCCCCTTTCTCTCCCTTAATTCATGTCCTCTTTCTCTTTAAATCTCAAACTTGTGAGCCCATCCAACCACTTGTTGACATGTTCGTGCATAGAATGGGAGACTCTCTCAAGAAACAAACAAGGTTGCATATATAGATTTCTTTTCTTTACAGTAGCTTACTGAAATTATTCATTTTAGAGCTATATTATTTTATAGCTTTCTAGAATATATAAAGAATTCTCTTTTTGCACAGAACCAAACCAGGTTGCTGCACATGAAACTCACTCAATCCAGGTTTGCTGAATGACAGAGAACAAAGTGAATATTAGAGTGAAAAAAGGAAACGTTAGGCTGAAGATGATAATCATTTATATTGCCTTGGGCTCTAGGTAAAACTTGTTTGGAGAAAGAGAGACTTATGCATAAGCCAAAACTTGAACAAGAATGAATTAGCATATTATTAGCATAGGTTACTTTAATAAGCTAGATGTATGGGTTTTTGTTCATGTACTTTTCCTGTATTTTCTCATTTCTGTTGAATAAGTATGTAATAAGAGCATGTCAAAGTATCTCCTATGAGCCTATCATAGCACCTTGTTTTCATCTTCTAATCATTAATTATCACCCACAGTCTCAGGAAGTAAACTAAGAGAGGAGCATTCTATTTGGGCAATTCTGCTTGTTGACAATTGACTATACTTCTCAGGGCTTTTCTAGGGAACTAGACTGCATAGAAGCATATGTGGGTAGGTGTGTTAGAGAAAATGAAGGTTTCTTTCTAAGTGTTCCTTTTCATATTGTCATTTTATGGCCATCTCTCCAAGTTCCCCACTTCCTTAAACCCAGCTGTGGCTACTGCAGAATATCACAGTAAGAGGGAGTGAGTGCCTATATCCTCTTTCTACCAACCACTGAAGGGATTATGCAACTCTTAGTTTGAGCTTTGATCTGAAGGGTAGCCTGTAGTAATACTAAAACGCAATGTATTCCACACAGGACTAGCTCCATAACTATACTTTTTATACTAAAGAAGAATAACTTCTGTGGAGCTGTTTCAACATAACGTACAAATTTCCATAACTAGAAAGCAGAAACTGAGTGAGGATATAAAAGCTGAGTTTCATACATAGGGAATCTGGGCTGCCACCATTCCATCATACAAATTGGAAATTTCCGAATCACTCTGGTATCCATGGCGACTCAGCTGGAATCCCAAGGCCCAGTATGGAATCATTGTTGGTCGACCAATCAACTAGAATAGAAAAATGGTAGTTACGCTGATTTTTGGTCATTAGACTTTGAACATGTGTACCAAATTATATCCTACTCCAGAAATATGTACAAATGCTAGACATTATTTACAATTTTTTTAAAGAGTGAAGGAAATGGAGTCAAGTAAACTTCTCAGGGAAGAAAAAGGTGGTTGGTTTATAATTGAAGCAACTAGTCACCATTTCTACTGAGTACTGTCTGATCTACAAGTTCCCATTCAAGAAAAATAAAAAAGTCAAATAAGTAAGAACAATCTTGGAGATACAGAATGGTAGAAGTATTACAATGAAAGTTTCCCTGAATTCTACAGAGCCTTCACTCTAGGAAGCCCAAGAACTCAGTGGTTGTTCTTATTATAGATTCTCAGATGGACTCTCCAGAAAGCAATCAAGAGACACATGGGGCACTGATATGCCTTTAGCATCCTGAAACAATTGAGTAGGGACACCTCTGGCTAAAAAAGAAAATAACTGCTTATCTTAATACTAAGAACATGGTTACAATACCCAATAAATACTTAGTGATTTACTAGTGGGCAGCATGGCTTCAAACCTTAGTGTACTGCTGAGTTACAAGCTCAGGCGTTGGCCCCAAAACCATATAAAAGTCCAAAATCCCTCCTACAGTGCGGTATGTCAGGGCAGGAGTGGGCTGGAGTGTCACATCTGTGAAATTAAAAAACAGAAAATAGATGACGAGAATCCACAGAGCTGTAAGTAACCCCGCTAGGGAATTTGCCCTCAAACTTGCCATTTCTACTCTCATTCCTTACTGCCTGGCTCCTCTAATAAGCCATTTCTCACCCAGTAAAATTAGACATGAATTTTCAGGTATCCTGAACACACTCTGCCATCTCAACAATTTATATCACTCTGTGATAAAAAAGATAGAGTGACACAGTAAAATATGGGGCTATGGTTACTCAAAATGTTATACTTTTTTTAATTTTAAAAAATAGAAAATGAAAACATATTAACAAACACCCATACATTTACAAAATAACACGAGAACACTACAAGCAATACTAAAATTCAGACAAAGTGATAGGAAATTAACAATGGTTGTTGTATTACACACTGATTTCTTCAAAGTGGTTACTAAGGAAAACAAATATAGACGTAAGATTAATCAAATAATTAATCATTAACTGTTACTTTCAATAAAGTGATAGAAGTCAGTAGTACAACTATGACAGCTATCCTGTGTGTACATATACACATAATTTTCCCCTTCTTTCTTTTCTCTTTTCCCTCATCCCAGTTGCTCTTTACTTTTGAGCAGTTTCCTTCATTTCACAATGTCTGTCATACCTCCTAATTTTATTGACTCTTTCAGGTTCTTACAGTAGTGAGACAATATGTTGTTTACACATGCGGGTCTGATTTATTTCACTTATGAGTATGGTATCGAGTTGTGATACTTAAGATGTGATCCAAAGCACTTAATAAATCTTGAATAAATGGATGAGTGAATGGAAGATCAATTTATTTATCCATCATTTTTGCCCCTGAATTTATTTCTAATGATATCCCAGGTCCCAATAGATCAGCCTCAACTGCTGATGGTAGTGTATGAGGAAGAAACCTCTGTCCTACCCATGCCATTGCTGTTCAGCAGGAGCACTCCATGGGCACTGCCATCTTCTTCCAATGCCATGTAGTAAGGATGGACACCATAGGAATTCTTCTTGTACTGGTAACAAAAAGTCAAGGAGGTGATAACACGGTGAAACTTTAGTAAACTCTTTTCACATCATTACCCAGACAGCAAACTCATACTCAACACTAGAGATGCAATTCAATGTCACATTCTCAGCTGAGCCTTCTTTTACCTTCCCTTCCACCCCAAGTAAAAAGCTGCATTCTCTCGCTCTGTACTCCCTCTTTCATTATTACATAGTTCTATCACAGCACCAATTGTACTGTGCTGTTATTATTTCCACACCTATCAGGCTTAGCCTGTAAGCCTCTAAAGAGCAAGGAAGATATCTTATTAAACTTGCAGCTAGGCACTTAGCAATCCGCAGGACACGTAATATGTTAAATAAAAGTTTCAAATCTATATCTGCACATCTTCTACAGACAAAAGAGCCTCTTACAAGCAAGAGTGGAATTCATCAACACTAAGAAAAGCTGATGAATAGGGTACTACTTGTGGGCAAAAGAAAACAAATTTGCTTAGGAGAAACTGATTACTAATTTTGTTCCTGTTCTTACCTCTGGTGGATTATCACAGGCAAACATCCCCCACGTGTTCCAGCTCATGTTTCTTCTGAACATCGTGTGCTCAGTTTCCCCAAAGCCATAGATGTATTGAGAGGGGAGGCGAGTGGAAATGGAAAGGAACATGTCACTGAAGGTGAAGTCAGGGAGTTGAGAATCCCAGCTGCAACACAAGGCACACCCCATGCTGAGCTGGAGATCACTGACCAGGCAAACACAGAGTATATTTGAGATGCCTGGCTTATTGAACATCTGGATGCAAATTCAAACATGTGGAATGATGTTGGCTGTAACAAGCGCCACAGTTCTGTGCTAAAGCTCCATGCTTGTATTTTTATTCTGTGGTTTGCAGGGCTGAGAGCGCCTTTTCTGGGCCATGGGCTCATTGTGAGCAAAGACTGTATCTCATTTATCTCTTTAATGTTGGTTTTCGGTGCCTGGCATACCAGCTTGAAAATAGGTGAACAAATGAATGAGGCCTAAAAAATGCTTTCCAATAGGAAAATGTAAAATGCTTAGCACAACTTCTCTAGATTGGTCAGAGTACTTACTAAGGAGGGTTACAGAAAAAGTTAATTGCAGAAGACATACACAGAGGAAACACAAGTGTATCTACAAGTGACAAGCTCAACTGGGATGGGAAACCTCCCCCAGGCAGAGTCCAGACCTGCTGCAGCAGGACAAGGGGTGGGAGATAACTGACAATTTCTCCCATGCTTAATGTTACTAAATGGCTTCAAGTCTGTGGTATTGATCGAAGCAAAGACTAGAAAAAACTATCCTTTCTGTCCTTAGTAATCTCTTTCCCACTCTCTCTAGCTGTTGTTATGATTTCTTAATGAAGCATAATACAGAACAGACTCATATCTTACGCTACATGCTGTACTTACTAAACAATTTTCTATTCTACCTAACAAAAACAAATAGAACACGTATCTTCTTTCTCCGAAATCAAACAACACTTAGTTTTTTAAAAACTTTGATTGATTTTTGAGTTAATCACTAATACAAAATAAATTCCCTAATGAAGTAGGGGGAATTGATATGCTCTTCAACAAACACACATAATTATATTGTAGATATCTCTGAGATTAATATTTCACTTGTATAATTATATTTCCGCTCTAATTAGAACCACATAAGCCATGCTTACATCACAGTAGCGGAGCTTTTGCGTAGAACCTGGATTCCAAAAGGATTGGTCTGAATCCTGACATCATACAGGCAGTTCTCAGGGGAGTCAACTGGTGAGGGAGGGGTGTTCAGAGGTATTGGAACCTCATACCTTTTATCAGTGGAATCATAGATCTGCAAAGAGATGGAAGAAAACTCTTTCTGATAGAATACTAAACCCCAAACTTTTCATGCCAGTCCCTATAATCAGTTCCTATTTTTTTGACTAGTTTGAAGCACAACAGGAGGCATCCGAAACCCCTAAGTAAGTAGATGTGAGGCCTGCCATCCTACTGTGTCTGACCCAGACCCTGAACCTCAAAAATGCCTCCGTAATACCCATTTAACACCAGTGATGGCATGTCCTATGCAGAACTTGTGATTAAACATGTGGAATCTTCTAGGTTAAATGTGCGTTCATGGATGCATGCTATACAAACATATTATGTTCATGTAACTGGGTAAGATTCTGAATGTAAGCATGTGTGTTTATGTGTGTATGTGTGTGTGTGTGTGTGTGTGTGTGAGAGAGAGAGAGAGAGAGAGAGAGAGAGAGAGAGAGAGAAATCAGAGAATTGAGCTTTCATGTGGACAGTGAGACATCTTTATGTTCGAACTTCCTGCTGTCCAGCTTCCCCACTGCTAAGCCCTCTTTTTTGCATCCAGCAGTCATTCCACCTTCCCTAACAGGACCAGTCAGTAGAAAAAAACAAGTAGAGTGAAGTGTAACAAAACGACAGGCAGCCTCCCCATCACAAGTGACCATCCCTTCTCCCGTTTATCATTATCCCACATCTTGTGCTCTGGTGAAGTTTTTTTCCTAAAGCTCTGTTTTTCAAAACTCCATTTTGCAATCAAAAGCAGCAGAAATTGCCTGGGATCCTATTAGAAATGTAGATGCTCAGCCCCTAACCCAGACCCTGATTCTCACAGGAGGGTGACTCACAATACATTCAAATGAGAAAAGCAGTGTTGAGAGAAGAGCTGCCCAAGCCTGTCTGTACCAGCCCCACTCAGGTACTGAGCACCAGAAACGTGCTAGTCTAAATTGGGATTCATTGTAAGTGCAAAATACACACTAGAATGTGAAGACAGCAAGGTTAAAAAATTGCAAAATATCTCCATAATTAAACTTCGATTTCAAGGTGAAACAAAATTTATTTTAGCACGTGGGTCAAATAAAATATTGCTAAAATTAATTGCACTTAGATTTTTTTCAAGTATATTTTTAAAAATACTCCTGTTAGGGAACTTTTGTGGCTTGCATTATAAGAACAGAGCAGTAGATCTCAAAGTCTGGTCCCTTGGCAGGTTGCCTCTGCGTGGGCTGGGAATCATTGGAAATGCAAATTCTCAGACTGGCCCAGCCCAGATTAACAGAACTGGAAACCTTGAGTGAAGCCCAACAGTCGGGTTTTGAGAAGATGCGGGTGATTCTGAAGCATGCTAAAGTTTGAAAGCCAATGGGTTTGGGGCTGCATAGCTCAATGACAGAGCACTTGCCTAGCACGAAGGAGACCAGGGTTCAATACCTATATCAGAAGGGGGAAATTAGTTAGAAAGCCACTATTAGATGATAGCTAGAAATGTTGGAAGTCAGCCAGTGCTTTTCACATGTATTTACCACAAAGTGGACAAAGGGCTGATTCTTCAAAGAGTATTCATCACCATAGAAATCTCACAATTGTGATAGATCTAAGGTCACATCCACTAGCTTTCTGGCCTTTACCCCTCTAAGCCTCAGTCCCTGCCTGAGTAAATGAAGGATTTGAACAAAAGTTCTTTCATTGACTTCCCTCTGTACAGAACTGTACCTATAAGTTAGAAGCGCCATTCTGAGAATGAGACCCACAGCAAGGGAATTACCTTGACCTGCACCATGTTCTCTGTGTGGTAGACCACACCCAGTTTGAGGGAACTGATCTCTCCAGAGAGAGGGACAATAGAGGCTGCTTCTGGTGACAGTGGAGCTGCTCCTGCTCGTGTAGATGCTGGGGTCTCCAGGAGGCTAAGGTCTGCGGTGATGCCTGTGGGCAGGTACTGAATGTTACTGGCAGCATAGCGAGGGATGGTGTCATAGTAACAGTTGGGCACGCCAGGAGTAGTTGTGTGCTGGAACAACAGGAGGAATCTTTGGTTAGACTCTGACACCAATAAGACTTTAATTAGTGAAGAAGCTGGCTAACACAGACCCAGTCTTAGACAGTTTACCCATTGTTATAGGTTGGGAGAACACCATGTGACGGTGAAGGCAGAGATCCGGGTGATGCAGGTACGAGCTAACACATGCCAAATGTTGCCAGCACACTGCCAAGAGCTAAGCATAAAACACGGAAAAAGCTTCCTCACAGTCCTCAGATGAAAGCAGTCCCGACACCTTCATCTTACACTTCGAGACTCCCACAGGCAGGGTCCTACTGCCAGAGTACTTACTGCACCTGACCCAGTCATGAGGGAATTGCTACCTTTTCCTGGTTTTCATTCTCTGTATTGCTCAACTGGAGCCTTAGCTTACCATTCTTTTGGGCTCTCCAATAGATAAATGAAAAACAAATTCACTTAAAATACTCAGTACAAAGTGCACACCCAACATGTGCTATTAAGTCAAATAGGATTTTGAATGATGTGCCTGGAGAGACAATGAGAGTGACATGAGTTTCTTCTGACGGAAATACTGATCACCCATCATGCAGAGTTGACAAAATGCATATCGGCACACTGTTGTGATATATCTCAAGCCATCAACATGTGTAACGAGTTTCCTAAGTTCCTAGATACTTATCAGGCCATTTTTGTAACTCAATATGATTACTGTTCCTGATCATTACCTCCCAAAGGCACCCCTGCTGCCTGCAGCTCTCCTCAGAAACTGGATTCTCCGGGTAGCACCTGAACTTCTCCAGGTCACTGACTGGCAGATTCCATTCGATAGAGAATTCTTGTCCCAGGGCCAGTCCCTTCAGATCAGTGATGGTCACCACCTGGGAAAAGAGAAAGGTGATACTGGTAACGAACGAGGTGAAGTGGAACCTCCTGGATAAAGTCCTTTCCTGTTTATCTGGATGCCAACATTAGAAAACCTAGTTTTTCCTCCAATACCACTTTGCAATATTTGGAGCTAACATGTTCCTGACCTTTTTCATCTTGTGGAGTCATTGTGGATATAAGGAATGAGAAGTTCTTGCACCATGGTAAAGAGTGCAAATAACACATGCAGCTGTCATTTTTAGACTGACTGTTCTTTTGGTGTGATGCTTATTCATTTGAATAGTGATGGAAATAATAGCAACAACTAACCCTTACTGGGCATTCATATGAGCCAAGTACTGTGATAAGCACTCAATAAGCATTGTCTCCAGTAATTCTGTAAAGTGATCTCATGCTGTGAATATTGTTGCTGTCTCCATTTTACAGAACACAAAGATCTGGAAAGATTTAATACCTCACCCAAGATCTCACAACTAGAGACAGCATAGCTAGGACTAGAACCTTATTCTACCTAGCCCTAGAAAAAAAGCCCTTATCCTCTACTATATGTATTTTCAAAATGGAAAGTAGTGGACCTAAAACACAATTACCTTCTCTGTATCTGAATAGTCAACTAATAAGTATAATCTTCTGTCTGAATAACTCAGTAATACCAAAACTATGTTATCCCTTGTGTTTTCTCTCATTATGATTTTCTGTAATGGTATAAAAATTGTTTAAACACTAAGAAAAAATATCAACTGTGTCTCAGAGTATGTAATTTCAATGTAAGGACAGATGTGTGTGTTATGGTTTAGATCAAAACTGTTTCCCAAATTTCACATGTTCAGAGGTGGAGCCTTTGGAAGGTAACTTGATTATGGGGGTGCTATAGTCATCAACAGATTATTTCACCGATGAGTTCATAGCTCAATGTGCAGCTGGGAGGTGGGGCTTGGCTGAAGGTGGGAGTAGGCCACAGAATCATGACTTTGGATCTCTGATCTTGCTTCTCTTCTGCTTGTTGGCTACCATGAGTTGAGCAGTTCTTCTCTGTCAGACCCTTCCACGATGCCACTTCTGCCTTAGATCTTTCTGACCATGGACTGAACCCTCTGAAATCACAAGCCAGATAAACCTCTCCTTCATTAAATTGTGGTATTAAGTATTTGGTCCCAGTAACAAGAAGGTCGATACTCTCCAGAACTAGGTCAATGTATGGACCAGTATTTTCTCTGTTACTGTGGAATCAGCCTGTGTACTTTAAAATTGGCAGAAAGCACTTTCCATTCTCTTAAATTCCCAACTCTGTCTTCTTCACAGCCCCAATACACACAAGTCGAGGGGACCATACTTGCATACACAAGTTGCCTCTACCATCTCCCTGTGATATGGTGGCTCTTCCAACAAGATAGTTATTCTTGTGTGTGCCTGAAATCAAAAGGATGAGGAAGGCACCCTGTCAGAATCTCAATCGAAGGCTTTCTGTGAGGGCCCTATATGATGGAAGAATCCCTCACCTGTATTGAAGCATTGTAGACAATGCTTGAAATGGGGATGGCAGCACTGTTAGATAAGACAGTAAAGTTAGTTGGCTCCTTGTCCATTCCGAGGATTCTGATATTTGTAAATGTGAGGTTGTTGGGGTCCACGTAATTATTATTTGTAATCTTTGCTTGTAGACGGTTCTAAAAAAAAAAGTCAGTTTAGAGATTAGGAACATCACATACAATGTCTTTCTGAGATCTGAAGCTTTTCCTGTGCTCACTTTGGTAGTAAATATGCTAAAATTAAAGCTTTATCTTTTTCTCTAATGCTGCCAGGTGACTCTCAGAGTCACTCTCAGGTGACTCTCACTGACTCAGGCTCTGGATATCCTAAAGGTTTTAATACTATTTCATGTTTGCTTGGGTTCACTGGTTCTTTATTGCATGCTATTACTTAGATAATATGATGCTGACATTATGGGAGTTTAAGTGGATATAATGGTTATTTAGAAAGCAAACCAAAAGGCAGAAGTACACCCGGTGATCCACTAACACAAAGATAAAGACACACACATTCAAGATGTCATCACAAAACACGATGAATGTTTATATTTTTTTAAATAATTTTAAAAGACACATTACCATGAATTCCCCTCAAATATTTCTCACTTCAAACACATTTGGTCCACTTTCTGAAGCAGTTCTGGAAGTCCTCTTTCATGAGTGTCGTTAGCTGTGCTGTCCTGGCTGCCTTGATTTCCTGAATCAATTCATTTATCTTTCAAGATCATTTTAACTTTGGTAAGGAATCATACAGTGCAAGATCCAGTGAACAAGGTGTGTGAGGATACAGTGTAATGTTTTTATTTGACAGAAGTTGATGTATATGTTTTGAATTAATTCAGCACATAGAGCAAACCATCAAAAGACACTCAGGAAATAGGACTTTCAGAAATGCTTCAGAAAATGGAAGAATGATGGAATAAGTGTGTTCAAAGAAAGGGGAGGTATTTTGAGGGAGATTAATGGTAATGTGTCTTTTACTGTAATAATGTTTTGAATTTTAAAAACATGTACCATATGTTTTGATCACACCTCATACACAAAGTACCTAAATATTGTTTTCTTTTACTTTATTAGTAAAGGTAAGAGTTAAAATTTATGAAAGCCCCTATGTTCCAGGAACTGTGCTAAGCATTTTCTAGGTATTATCTCATTCAAATTTCCCTGCAGACTGTGGGGTTAAGATGAAAAATTTCCCACTTTTCAGGTGAGGATACTGAAGCACAGAGAAGTTAAAATGACTTATTTAGAGAACCAGAGTTCAAAAGTGGTAAAGCTGAGCTAGACAAAGATGAAAGTATAAATGAATACTAAAGAAAAGAGAAGGAAGGCTAAATATAAATGTACATAAGAATAGATGTGATAACTATATTGCTGATGGTATATTGAATGGAACAATTAATGCCTAAAATTTTTTATGTTCTGATCAATTTTGCATGCTTGTGTCTGGTAATCTGAGCAACAGATTTGAAGGTAACAGTATGTAATAGAATTACCATGGTGAATTCTTACCATCTTGTCTAGTGAAACTCTGTATTATCACTAATGTTTTATCTAATAATTATTTTCTTTCTCTTTAATGCTTTCAACAATCTTCCATTCTTAAATCTGGTAATCTGAGCAACATAGTCAAAGACACCAATATGTAATATAACACCCACTGTTAATTCATATTATTTTGTCTTGAAACCCTGTATCACTTTAAATGTTCTTGCTTTGGTTTGTTTATGTTTGTGATACTGGTATGCTGCTGTTGTTATTTTGTTTGTTTCTCATTTACTACTCTTTTTAAAATAAAATTTTAAAAAAGATTTTTAAAAAGAGAGACACACTTCAATGATTACACAGAATATCACTTCCACACAAATATGCTGTAAAATACTTGACAGAGAAAAAAGTCATTTCAACAGATCTAGAGCAAAGGCTGTGCATAAGGAGAAAAAGAGCCTTGATCTAAATCTCACATTTTACACAGAAATCAACTCAAAATAATTGCACAATTAAATGGAAAAGGGAAAACTGTGACATTTTTAGAAAAAATACAAAATATTGATAATCTAGAGCCTGTTAGATATGATAATAAAAAGCATGATTCATAAAATATAATAATGATAAGTTATACCCACTAAGATTTATTAATCTTGTGACTCTGTCAAGAAAATGAAATCAGAAGCCTTCAAATAGAAGAAAAAGTTTGCAAACCATGTATATAACAGAGGACTACTATTGAAAATGTACAAGAACTTTCAAATCTTAACAGTTAAGGGGAAAAAAAGCCAAATAATCCAAGTAGAAACTGGTGAAATAACTGAATAGATACTTAACCTAAAAGAAATGCAAATGGTAACAGGCCCATGAAAAGGTTTCCAGCACCATGAAACACTGGAGAAACACAAACTAATGTCCCAAAGATATATATCACACACTTATCAGAATGGGTGACATGAAAAGTAGTGACAGCATTGCATGCTGGAGATGATGCAGAGAAACTAGACCATCCAGGTATTGCAGGTGGAAATGTAAAACAGCACAGCCATTCTGGAAAATAATTTGCAAGGTTCTTATAAAACTAAACATGTGCTAATGTAAGACCAGCAACTGAACACTTGAGCATTTGTACCTGAGAAAACTAAAATTTGTATTCATACCAAAATCTGTACATGAGTTTTCATAGCATTTTTATTTTAATTAGAGTAGTCCATGACTGAAAAGAACCAGATTCCCTTGATCAAATGAGCATTGAAAAAAAGGTGATATACAGATACCTTGGAATGCTTTTTAAAAATAAAAAAAAAATACAACAACTTGGTAAAATGTTGAAGGAATTATGCTGGATAAAAGGGTTTTACATGCCATATGCCTATATAAATGCCATATTATTCCATTTATATAAGCATTCTTGGAAGGACAAAATTACAGAGAACAGTTTAGTGGTTGCCAGGGACCAACAGAAAGGCTAGGACAGGAGGTAAGCCGATATGAGAACAGGAAGGATCTTTGTGGAGACGTTCTACATCTTCATAAAATTGATACCAATATCCTGGCTGTGAAATTGCTCTGCATTCTGCTAAGTTGCTGTCAGTAGGGGAATCTGCACAAAGGCCACATGGGAACTCTTCACTGTTTGTTACAACAGCGTGGGGATAATTAATTACCTCAAAATTAAAAGTTTAGAAAAAGAATTTATCAGAAAGAACATAGAAATAAGGGATAACAATCCCTAAAAAAATAAACCCCTACCCAGACATGACCAGATTTCTCAGAGAAGCAAATTAGAATTCTTCCCTTTTCTACTAGTCCTGCACCCTTGTGCTCTTGGTCCCTTGCGAAATAGAAATGAAGTAAATGATGATCAGCTTTTCAAAGCTACCAGGTTATGCCTGTGTCCAAAGCCAAGTTCTAGGGACTAAAATGAGAAAAAGCATTTCAAAAAGGTATTTCACGGCCTCACCAGCAATTGTTATTATTTAATTTCTTGATGATTTCTACTCTTTCTGGAGTAAGATGGAATATTAGTGTTGTTTTAATTTGTATTTCTCCTGCTGATGGAATACATTGACTACAACTGTGGAGTCAGTGTAGAGGTTCCTCCACAAACTAGCATAGAAATTTCATAGAAATTCCCAGCGATTCTCCTTCTAGATACCTTTCTGAAAGAGTTAAAGGCATATTACAGTGACACATGCACACTCATGTTTATGGCAGCACAACTCATTGTAGCGAAATCTTGGAAGCAGCTAATATGTCCATCAACAGATGAATGGATAAAGAAAATACGGCACTTATACACAATAAGGTACTACTCTGTTATAAAGAAGGACAAATTTGAGCCATTTGTAGGAAAGCAGATGCACCTTGAAACCATTATTCTGAGTGAAATAAATCCTACTCATGAGCTTAAATATCATGTGGTTCTTCTTATACGAGAAATTCAAAGTATAATAAATAAGTAAATAAATAAATAAATGAGCAAAATACAAGCTATATGAAAGTAAACAGGAGAGATAGATATTTTGCAAATGGAAAATGACCCAAGAGATGAATGAGTGAAATAGAAGACATACCACAGCAATATATGTGCACCCATGTTTACAGCAGCATAATTTGTAATAGCTAAAATATGGAAGCAACACAAATTCCCATCAACTAGGAATGGCTAAAAAAGTTGTAGTATTTTTATATAAGGAAATATTACTCAGCTATAAAGAAAGATAAACTCAAGGTTTTTACAGGTAAGTGGTCACAACTAGACACGATACTCATAAGTGAAACAAATCAGACCTGCATGTGTAAACACCATATTGTCTCACTAGTGTGAGAACCCGAAAGAGTGAATAAAATCTAAAAGGTACAATAGATATTGTGAAAGGGAAGTAAACTGCTCAAAAAGAAAGATCAACTGGGATGAGGGAAAAGAAAAAAAAAAAGAAAGAAGAGAAAATATGTATATATGTGTACACAGGATAGCTATGATAATTGTACTACTGATTTCTATTGCTTCATTGAAAGGAACAGTTAATGTTTAATTGTTTGATCAATCTTACATGCCTATATTTTTTTATCTGAGTAACCAATTTGAAGATAACAATATATAATGCAATAACCATTGTTAATTTCCTATCATCTTTGAAATTCTGTATTGCTTGTATTGTTTTTGTGTTATGTTGTAAATGTATGTGTTTGTTAATATGTTTTTGTTCTTTTACCTTTAAAGTAAAAAAGAATTAATATGTGTCTTGTATGTGTACCAACTAGCCACAATAAATATAATCATTATGTATCACAACCATGTGTACTAATAACAAAAAGATATTTCACTCCTCACCCACACTCACACTGTATACTTGCACTCCTCAATGATGTATTTTGAAAGTCAGAACCCCTCACATAAAGGTCAAAGGCAGTGATTTTTTCCAAGGGGCAGGACACAATTTCAGCACAGAACTCACATATGTGATATGGATTAAGCATTTTCATGCCAACTAGAATCCTCTCTGGGACCAACAAAATCAAGCACTGTCCATATTTCACATAGGCACACATCTATACAAAAACAAAAACTCAAAAAGTAATCAGCAACATCTCATAGGAGATATATGTTCCTTGAAGTCAGTACTTACAGAAGTAACAGAGAAATCATACAGAATATACTGCTTTTTAGCTACAGCATCTGAAAGAGAAAGACGTATGTACCCATTAGTAGAGAAAGTAGAGGAACTGGGGAGTCACCCTCTTCCTCTAAATTACCTTTGCTTCTCCTTCTTCTCATCCAAGATCTGTCCATTTTTATCAACTGGCACAAAATTTCCCTGGACCACTTGGACTGTGAGTACACTCATGGCACCTTGTATTACCATTTTTCAGGCATTTATAACATTTTGACTTGCACTATAGGTATCTACATGCAGATTATAATTTTTGCACTAGACTGCGGATGAATTCCTCAAAGGCATCATTTATGCCATTTTCATCTTTATATCCATTGCATAAATGAAATCATAAATGGTAAATAAACATTAATGCATTCTAATTCTTTTATCTGTATATTTATTTTTATTACTGCATGTTCATAGTACATGTTTACATTTCGTTTGTGAAGCTGGAACATGTTCTTAACACATCTTAATTCTTTTATTCATCTACTCTCACTCCCCTCCCTTTCATTCCCTCCATCTCTTGATTCCCTGACCATTTGTCAAAGATCTCTTTCTCCACTTCCTATTATCTATCTTTTATTTTGCTCTTTATCTAATTCTATCTAAAAACCCAGGGCAGGATTTTTATGTAATGACAAACTATGAGCTTACGTAAGGTTTTAATGTGAAATCACTACAGTGGAAAAAAAAAACCACTACAAACTAGAAATTTCTACTTCATTTGTCTCTGAAGCAGCACTTTTACAAAGCTTTTAACAAAATGCATTTCTTTGTCTTAATGATGAAATCCACAGGAGAGAATAAGTAAGCTGAATGCAGTAACGGCTGTTGGTTTGTAGCATCAATAACACAGAAGGTGTACATTTGAAGTGTATTTTGATCCATTCATTTGGCTTACAAAACTTTCAGAATAACCTTTGACTCACTGACTCTAAGCTACAGAAATAAATGATATGATAACAGGGATAACTCGTTAGTGGCAGCCATGGCCCCATGAAGAAGTCTACCTTTCGCCACACCATCATCCCAGTACAGCTGTCCTTTTGCTTCTCTCTTATAGTCCAAGGCAACAATGAGTCCCAGAGAATTCTTCCGGCTGAGAAGAGCAATTCCCAGTTTTAGAGAATGAAGAACAGATGGAAGCATGCAAAATCAGACCTTTTGATTTTGGGGACTGGTCCCCCAGAATCTACCTCAGAGACTGAATAAATAGTAACACTGTATGGAAACACGAGTTGGGTATAGACAGGGAGCAGAGCTTAGTAGAGAAAGCATAAGGAGAATGATAGAGGGAGGCAGTTCCTGCTGAAATCCGGGTTTGTGATTATTCTGAGTATTTTACTGAGTGCTTACCATGTACTAGATATTCTCTAAGTATCTTATACAGTACATGCATACATACACACATGTTATTATTTATATTCATTCATTTAATCCTCATACTAATGCTTAAAAGTCAGATTAATATCCTCCCTAGTTTACTAATACTATATACTTATATAATAGTATATATAATAGTATACTATACTATATAATACTTATATAATATATAATATTTACATATAGTTTATACTTTTATATAATAGTATATACTTATATACTATATTAATACTAGGCACAGCAAAGTCAGCTGTCCACAATTAACCTATTTGGTATGCCATAAACCCAGGGTTTAAACTCAAACTGTCTCTAAAAGCTGAGCCCTTAAACTCCAAGCTATATTGGTTTTCACATATAACTTATCTCCCATTTAATTTCCAGTCTCTCTTGCACTAGGGAATATACCTAAGGACAATTTCTAACCACATAAATCCTCATGGATGATGACTCTTGTCCTATAATCTAATTTAATCCAAATGTGAAGAACTATGGGAATGAAAATGAACTGCAGCTACATTTATCTCCACAAAAGAGGACTCAGATGCCAATTTTTCTGAACCAATTTTGAAAAGAGAAGAGGATTTCTGAGTAGAACTTTTCCCCTGGCCATTCAGTCTTGGTCCTGCTTGCCTCCCTCAATAATGCCCTGCACAGTAGAGCACCAGAGTTAAAACAAACAGGAGCTTACCTTGTCTCCGTGGTTGTGCTTGGCTGCTGGGTGGGGAATATGTAGCCCCCTCGAAGGTGGAGCCCTATCCTGTCACCTGGGAGCAGCATATTCACAAACTGCTTCCTCCATTGAACAGCCACTCCCTAATCAGAAACAAGGGAGGCAGAGCAGATAACTGACTGTGAGGGCTTGGAAGTACTAGAAATCATCTGGCTCAGTTGCCTAATCTTAAAGAAGAGAAGACTGAAGACCTCCAAGTGAAGTGACTTCCTCGAGGTATGCATGTAGCAGACGGTAGAGCGCAAACTCTAACCACCTGCTTTCTTTCCTTTTCACCACACTCTATGATACTGTTTGGATCTTCCATGTTCCCCAAAGGCCCATGTGTTAATGGTTTGGTCCCTAGCTTCCTACTGTTCGGAGGTGGTGGAATCCCTAAGAGGTGGGGCCTAATGGGAAGTTTTAGGTCATTGGGGGTGTGTCTTCCATGGGGACTGTGGGACCCCAGTCTTTTCTTCTTTCTCTCTTCTCCCTCCTGGCAATGAGATGAGTGATTTTACTCCAACATACAATGCCATCATGATGTGCTGTGTTAGGCCCAAAGCAAAAAGGTCAGTCCATCAAGGACTGGAGCCTCCCAAACCAAATAAACATTTTCTTTATAAGTTGATCACCAGAGGTATTTGCTACAGTGACAGAACTCTGACTAACACACTATTTTCACAACTGACCTTGAATTCTCTGTTATCATAAAGGCCAGTAACTAGTGCTAATAGCTAAACAGTAACCAGGTTGATACAGTGAATTTCCATAAACCTATTTGAGATATTAAATAATTTCACTGTATATTTGGAAAGGTCTTCTGCTATGTTGATGCCTCCCTAAAAATTCACTGGAACCTAATACTCAACTGTGATGGCATTACAAGATAGGGCTTTTGGGTGACTGACTGAGTCATGAAGACTCTGTAGGAAGTTGCCATTGATAAAGCAAATGAGCCTTCACCAGAACCTGAATTTGCCAGGACCTTGACCTTGGACTTTTAACCCCCAGAACCACTAGCAATAAATTTTTGTGGTTTACTAATTACCCAGTATAATTAAGGTATTTTGTTACACTCTTCTAACGCACTAAGACAGCTCAGAGAAAAGTACCCACAATAAGCTGAATGTAAAACTTTGTAGTATTATCCTACCCCAGGTTCCCAAAGCTGCTGGTTTAGAATTGCCCTCCGCTAGAGAGAGATCTCGGAGAGAGAGAGAGATCTCAGAGAGAGAACTGGGACCACTTCACTTACAGTCTCATAGTCATACCAGATGGCATCTGGTATGTAAACTTTCAAGTGATCCACACCCTGTTGAGATAAAAACAGTACACACATTAGCACCCCCCTCTGCAGTGTATAGAACACCTTCATTGTACATGGTTATCTGAACAATTCTAAAGCAGAACTGGGGTCATCCCATTCTACCCTTGAAAATACAGAAATTTATAGAGGTTGGGAAATTTTTCAAAGCAAAGCTATACCTAGATATCAAGTTTGTTTTGCATTAATACTCTTAAATTTTCTGGGAGAAACACAAAGAGTTCATTCACTGGATAATGCAAGCTGAGAGTTAGGAAGGGACTGAACTAGCGAGCCCCCGAGAAGTTTTCCAGCAGGGTTACTTCTTGGTTAGCAGGACCTGTCATCAGACAACATGCCTAAAACACCAGCTTAAAGGACCTTAACATGCATACATTGGCAATATTTTACACCAGAGGCTGATTAGTATAATCCTGATCCTTCTTCTATACTTCTCATTTCTTTGCTGCCTTAAATCACTCTTAGGTTAGGTGCATGTGGTCCTTTATACATGGTCTTCACCCTACTTCCTGCTCCTCTTCACAACTAACCTCTCTTTCCAACCCAACCGAACTCTCAGAAAACAAACCATGTGGTCGAGGAAGCACAGACAGATGGTCAGTACACAAACAAGAAAGCACTTAAAGGCCATATCAGTGTCACAGCTATGTGCCTAAGGACTCAGGATTTGAGGCAGTTTTATAAATGGAAATTGTTTATTTTCTGGGATGCTGGGACCAAGAGTTACTATTGATTTCATTTCTAAACTGTCATGATCTCTCATTTATATTCATTTTTAGATTTCAATGTAATCATGGATACTCAGGATCTAGCTTATTCAGCTACATAGCCATGAAGATAAATGCAGTACTCCACTCCATTATTTAGATTACAAACTTACTTCATATAAAACAGGCGTGATGAGGAGTCCAGGCCCCCATAAGAACTGCTCATGCACATCCCATGTGATTGGGTCATTGTAGAACCTTGAAAACAGAAAGCAGGATGATGAATTTAGAATTTCTAACACAGGACAAGAGCACAGTGTGTCCTAGCTGAACTTGTTACCACTAACAAAGTAAAGTGAAATTGTACACTCCTGGTGAGTGTGATCAGGAAACTCACTCATGCACCAAGGGCCTTGTTACCGTCTCCCCCAGAGTGTGAGCACGGTAGAAGAGGGTGTAGAGATAAGGCAGCAACATGTAGCGGATATTCAGATAATGTCTGGAGGAATTCAATAGCAGAGAGTCAAACCCAAAGGCAGCTGGGTCCTGGTCCTAGAAGTAAGTGGAAGCAATTACTATTTCTTTTTATTATAGTTTAAAAGTTCTCTTACAATAAGAAACTTTCCCAATGGAAATAGCCATGTTCTCCAACCTCAAAAACATCAACAGTGTTTCCAGAACAGAAAGGATCTTGGTCCTATTCCTTCGTTTTACAACTGAGAAAGCAAATAAAAGTTTGTATGACTTTCCTCATGTAGAATTACAGGTAGGTGGCAGAGTTTTCACTTGACACATGTCTACTGAAGGCAAACTACATCAGTCCCAGAATGACAAAGGAGGCATGTATATAAAAGGGCCATAGTAGGCCCTGCACCTTCCAGAGCCACCTCAATTTATTTGATGTGGATTTTCATATCTCACTTGGAAGATACTAATAAATTCTATTAAACTTAGCTAGACAGCTAAAAATGTTCCAAATCCATTTTCTAAGCCACATTGCCTGCTTCCATGATCTATAATTCATCTTTTCCTTTCCATGCAGTTTAATGAATGCTCCATTTTAAAAAATTTATGTCACAATAAAACTAGACATTTGCTTCTGTAATATTTTCATTATCACAATTTGTTTTGTTTTTTCTATCCCGAGGATAGTGGCTTCTATTTATTCTACAATATTCAATATGTAAAGAAAGCATAACAGGTTTTAACAGATTTTATCCAAACCCTTTAAAGAGAAAGCTAATTTTCTTATAACCAGGAGATAGAAATTTTCCACACATGGCTGGCACTCATCTTGCTCATTTTCTTTATAATGTGAAAGATATGAAAGATACTCATGCTATATTTAGACTGTATTTTTTGGTTCTAAATTTTGGAGAAAACTGTCTGAATTTATTTCTTTATTTTACTCCCTAAAGTGCCCATCCTCTCACTTAATAGATTTACTCTCTGCCCGCAATACAAGGCTCATGAAACTTCTGAGATGAAACAAAAGAAAACAATATTCCATAGCACCAGTCACTCTGGTTCTCCACTGACACAGACAGGAGCTGCCCCACTGTGGTGGTCACAGTCTATGTAGATCTTATTGGACACTTAAAAAGTATTAGTAAGACTGAGGGACTAACCGTTTCACTTTATTGGCTTGTGGTTAAGTATATATTTAATGACTGAATTGATGTAAAATAGTATTCCCATCAAATGCCATTATCTTGATAGCATTATATTTCATTTAACTGCTGAAAATGCAAAATACAAAGATGTGATAAAATTGTAAAATTCATGCTGAGTTTTGAAGAGTTGGTAGAAAGAAAAAAATATAAAATAGCCAATAGTAGCCTGTGTTAAACACAGACTGAAATGATAATGATATGAATATACTGTTACATAAACATATTTTAAATATCCTCTATGTCATTTTACTTTCTACATTTAAATATGAACTGAAATATGTGGCTGTTATGATAATTCTTTCAGAAAGAGATGGATTAGAAAAAAGAAAACTAGCACTTTTTAACCTAGCCACCTGCATGTGCTGAGTGTTTTTATTATACAAATCTTTAGGCCATCTCTCCATGAAGAGCACCTGCCTTACCTGCTCCCAGCCACTTGGACAATCAGAAATAGTTCATCTCTTTCTCTCCCTAGACTAGGAGTGGGTAGGAAAGCCCAAAGATAAAACATTTTGAAAGTTTTATTGCTAATCCTTCCAGGTTCGACAATTTTCATTGCCAAAGCTGAAAGATGGAGCTAAAATTATCACTAGGAAATTACTCTAATGAGTCTATTAAAAGTTAAATAATTCAATCTGAAGTATTTCAGTAGTAGATTATTTTATTTAAAGAAAGGAACCCCACCTTACTTGCTCCTGCGATAGCCATACATACCTCAAGAGGGACTTGGCATACTTGCGTGTCAAAAATTTTATTTTGGATACAGAGGATAAAGGTGAGATGGACCATGGGAAGTAGTATCTGTGTGTTAGGGGATTGTTAGGTGGTATCTCCCAAACTATTTGTTATGGTTTGTGTCTGGGTGTCCCCCCAAAGCCTCATGCCTCATGCCATGGGGCAGGCTTTTAGAGTTTGACTGATTATGGGTGTGAGAGCCCTGGGGTGGATAGTTTGCATATGTAAGGAAGAGGAAAAGGGTGCTTGAGGCCATTCTGCCCTGGTGTGTGCTTGTTGCTTTTGCTGTGTTCTGCCGCCATGAGCTGTAGCTCTCTGCCATGTGCCATTCTGCCTTGTAATCTGCCAAGTATGGACTAAAATCTCCACAAACTGTAAGCGAAATAAACCTTTCCTTCCTTAATTTTGGGTGTCAGGTATTTTGTCCCAGAAACAAAAGAAAAGTAACCAAGACACTATTCATAAAAGGTGCTCTGTTCTGTCCCAACAAAGTTAAGATTGTTCAAATCACTGACCTGCCTCTCCCTAAATTTTTCCTCCTCACTGCCCAATATTATGGTAATCTCCTTTGTATTAACTGAAGTAAAAAACAAATCTCCTATGAGATGATATTGGGAGTAACAGAAGCACCATAGAAACTTTAACAAACTTTGATATCTGCTTTTTATCACCCAATATTATCCTTCTTCTGCAGTTAGGGCCAACCAGTAGCATTTTCCTCAACCCCCTCCCCCTTTGCAAACAAATAGATTATACAATCCAAAAAGCTTTTATCACTGCTCTTGGGGAACTTACACGGAAACCAGGTCCATTGTGATTTCTTGATAGTGGATAAAATGCTCCTAGCTGCATCCACCTTCTGCAGAGCTCTTCTGTGACATTTCTTGTGTAACCACAGATGTTAGCACCTACCTAGAGAATTAGCACACATACGGAACAGTGGCCACTAAGTAAAAGCACTGACTGTTTTCTTATATGATAGAAGAGAATCTCTATTGCCATCACTCAATACTTAAGGAGACTCCAGAGTCCCAGGACAAGCCTCCCACTGCATAAGAGAAGAAGAGACGTATACATCATAGAACAGACTTAGAAGAAGACTGACTGATGGTGTAGGCATTGTTTATAGACAATGGTTGCAGCCAACTGAGTTGTTATGGTTGGTACATTGTGTCAACTTGGGGAATCTAGAGGTTTGGCTAAGAGACTCAGCAGGGAGCCAGGGTATTACTTTGTATACACCCTGAGTCTGTGGAAGACGAGGACATGGAGATTATGTGAGTGCTACCTGCTCCCTGGGTGGGGGTAGCCTGTTTACAATGTAAGGGAGGGAAAGAGGCTGCTTGCCAGTTCCCAGTTTCATACTCCCCTATTCTGTGATGCTCTCTGCATAGGACTTTTCTGTCAATACTAATATATTTTATTCATGGTGTCTGTTTCTTATCTCCAGAGATTCCATGGATTAAACTGGGAAAACTGGTTATCCATATGCAGAAGATTGAATGTAGATCCATATCTCCCATCACAGACTAAACTAAAATCAAAATGCATCAAAGATCTAAATGTTAAAAGAGTAATAATATGATCAAAGAGAAAATAGGTAAAACTCTTGAAGACATAAGCATAGGCAAAGACTTTCTGAATAGAACCCAATTTGCACAAGAAATAACACTAAGAATCAACCAATGCAATCATATCAGATTAGGAAGTTTCTGTATGGCAAAGTTAACAACCAACAGAGTGAAAAGATAGACTACAGAATGGGAAAAATAGTGCCAGCTATTTTTCAGACAGAGAACTAATATCTAGAATGTATATTAAACTAAAAAAATCAGATCCCCTAATGATAAAGGTTTATCGTCTGATTTTTAAAAGGCAGATCAATTACAGAAATTGATTTTTCTAATACTTATCACAACAGGACATATGCTTCTTAGTTTTCAAACATCCTCAAAGACTGGTGATGGAAAGCATTTCAAAGGACAAAGGGTTCATTTCCTTGGTTGGAATGAGGCGTACCATGGGAATACCAAATAGGTTGAATTCAAGGATACTGGGGATTGACCACCGGAGGTCATCCCATGTGGCTGCATTGTCTCCCAGCCAATGAGCAGCAAATTTGCCAGATCCAGCGAAAGTTGAACGAGATAAGATGAAGTTCCTTTTACTGGGGAAGATGGTCTGCAGAGCACTGAAAAAAAATACAGCCAATTAAGTATGAGGTGAGCCTGAACTTCTAGAACTTGCCTTATACCAAGGACAGCAATGGGCTTTCCAACCTAACTGAAAAAACCTTCGTGATGTCAGAAACAAAGTATGCAAACTAGTTAGCATTTTTAATACTTTCTTTCCCACTGCTGGGTAAGGTTTCAGATTTCATATAAGATAACACGGACTTCTTTACTCCAAACCTCCTCAAATTTTTTCTAGACTGCTATTCTCCTGATTATATTTTCTCCATCTTGTTAAATCTGGTTGTTGTCTTGCCCTTTTAGTGAACAATAGATTCATTCTGCGTGTTAGGTTTTGCCTCATTTTCTACCACAAAACAAGGTTTTTCTAACTTCCCTTATTTCCATGCCTTGCTGCTTATGCATAATCCTTATTAGCACAGCACCAGCACACACAGTGGAACTCTGCGTCCTCATTCTCACTTGGATAGGCTAGCAGACAAGCCACCCTTATTACCAGTGGCTGGAGATTTATTGCTGTCTGCAATCATCAGTCGTGGCAGAAACACAGTCCAGGCTATAGAGAGTGAAACTGAAACATGGATGAAGAGATCTGAAGCTGCACTTAGAAGAGGTCACTATGCCAGCATAGATTAGATAACATTCAGGTGTTCCCTGCTTTGAGAAAAAGCCTTATTCAGAGATCCTTAAGTTTATCTTTTCCTTTTCTCAGGTCTGATTCATGTCATGGTCCCTGAGGGGACCTGCTCTCCTGCTTTTAGCTCCCTTGGTTTGCCCAGTGACCTGTGTTCCTCAACTATGCTTCCAGTTAAGGTTTAGCCGTGTCTTCCTCAGCCCTATGACTTGAGTTCACATAATGTCCAGAATCCAGAATGAAAATCTTGTCTCCTTTAAGTCCAACTCTGCTTCATGCCCAAAGACCAGGAAGAAACCCTCTATTTACTCAGTTGCAGTTACTACTAACTATTAATAACAGCTATTAGAACACTTAAACCAACCCATTCATGACTGTATAGAACTTTTAATACAAGGAGACACTGGCCACAAAGTGATTTGGAACTCTTTCTCTCCTCCAACTTTTCCTGACTCTTTCTGACCATTGATTTACTCCTCCTCCCACCTCTTATCCTTAGAATTTTGTAAGAGTTGATGTCATCAGAACAGGAAGGGACCACTGGAAACAACAAGCCATCCAAATCTCTCATTTCAGAGAGAGAGGTTGGAAAAGCAGGGATAAAAATCAGAGATAAGTATCATTCTTCTTGGGGCTTTCCTTTTGCTGAAACATAAAATTTGTGTATGTACTTTGCAAAGACTCTCTCTATCACAGGGAAATCCCAGCATAATGCAAAACCCTGAAGGCAAAATCATGCTAGCAAACACAACAGACAGTCTCCACCTCTAACGCATCAGGTTCTCTGCGTGCCCAGTCTGCTCCTTTCTTTCTCAGGCCAGGAGTTTATTCTAATATGTCTTCAGTACACACACTACTCATAAGGCCAAGGATACAGGGCTAACTTTGTCCTCAACGAACTTACAGTCCAGCAAGAAAAAAAATGACCATCTGAAAATTATGATGCATTCTTTTTGCATATTAAGCATATTGTAATGTGAGAAATAGCACAGAAAAAGGAGAAAGAATTTTCCCAGACTGTAAAGAGGCTTTCAGACTGATAACTTAGACAAGTATATCTTTGCAAAATGAGCAGGACAAGAAAGGCTGTCTTTTATAGGGCAAACATCACATGAAAAAATGAATAGCATTTAAAGTTGGAAGCAACAAAAAGTTGCACATTACCAGAGAATAAAGCATGAAGAGTAGCAAAGATGTGAGAAATTTAGGTGATGAATTATCTCACAGCTTGTGCTAAGGTGATTAAACTTTATTACACAGAAAATAGTTGGCTAAAAATAATTTCACACCCATTGAAAAATGAGAAAATTTGTGCCTCAGAAAGACTGCATTTACCACTGAGTAAAATAGTGCATCTTAAATTTTATCACACATTCAGTACACCCAGAAATCTTGTTAAAATACAGACTGTGATTTTCAAGGTCTAGGTTAGGTCCAAGATACTTCAGTTTTAATACATCTCCTGGCAACACTGACACTGTTGTCCTAAGGCCATACTTCTAATATAAAAGGTAGAGAATAAATTGATTGAAAATTAAAGCCAAGGGAGCCTGGACATGGGCCAGGTGTAACGATTTATGTGGGAGATGACAATGACCTTAAATAAGAAGTGGCCATGAGTAAAGGTAAGAAATGGTTATAGTGATGTTTCAGAAGCAGCAGGCTGATTTTATGTAGAAACATGAAATAAAAGGTGATACAAAGTTTCTCACTTGGGAATCTAGGAGACAGGGTTAGTGTTGCTACCAACCAAGACAGGGAATTTAAGAGTTTCAAAAATGATTAGCCAGAGTGGAGAGGTGAGCTGAAAAAAGGGAACAGAGCCAAAAAAAAAATGTCATGTGAGCCGAGCCAATTATAGATTTTGACATCATTCAAAAAGTTACCATAAAAACCATGGGAAGGAATAAATTACTGATGTGTTTGGCATGGGATGGAAAGAGAAGAAGCCTAAGGATTGACCCTCAAGTTTCCTCAGTGAAAGAATGGATAGAAGCAATCTAGATACAGAGAGATAAAGAGATGAGAAGGAATAGGAGGAAAGAGAACAAGGTAACAGGTAGAGTTGGGTCTCAAGGACTCCAGAAGCCAAGGTTCAAAGAAGTAGTCATGACTGTGTACCCCAGAGATAGAAAATTCAAGTAAGATGAAGACTGAGATACTCCCTGTGAGTTCGTCACAGCCCCTGCCAACTATGGAGTTCTAGAATCACTAGAAAAGCAGAGAAGACTAAGATTTAAGTTCTTTCCTAAAGTGCTGGAAGATGCCAAATAACCATTCACACACTTTAGTTTCCTCATCTTTTTGGAAGATTTAAAATTAAAACCGCCTTAAGCTTAAATCCAAATTTCTTGCTTTCATAGATATAAAGACTATATTTTATATTTTCCTGAGGAAGGAACTGGGTGAGAGGAGGGACTATTTCTCAGTTCACAAAACCATCACTAATAAAATCCGTGTGACAAGGTGTGGAAAGGATGGAATCATTTGCAGTACACATCAGTCTCCTTGTTAGATTTTTTTAATGGATGATGGTAATTTATCTTTCACTGTTGAAGTCAAGTAACCCTAGTGTGGTAACCATAGCACATTCTGTAACACAACCTGGCAAGGGCTGACTTCCAGTTAGGGTCTAAGTGTCTCACATAGTATTGCCTGCGTGTATCCTTGAAATAATAATGCTCTGTAACCATAAGTCAATTAAAATTAATCCTCTACAGAAACCAAAATTTTACAAGAAAGAGCCTCTGAAGTACACTATTAGGTCAGTTTCTATATCATGATAACTGCAAATAATATTTGAATACCTATGAAAGAGAAGAAAATCCCTCTACCTTCCACCTCCCACCTCTCAAATCTGGAATAAGGCGAGGGCCAAGTCCTTACGTGTCTGTAGCTTTTGCCATGGAGTAGCCATATAAGCTGTGGACATCATAGTGAAAGCCCCAGTGAAATTCTGTGTCCATGCAGAGGGTCCTGGCAAACAGCAAGCCGTCCACAATGTCTAGGAGGAAACATCATTAGTGACATCCATCAATTTTAGACAAAAATCACCATTCAGTCTTTTTCTTACTGGTTACTGTACCTTCCATCCTAAACTCCACTCCACAAAATCTTTTCCAGATTTTCAATTCTACACTAAATACTACTTGCTACCTGGGGGTGCCCTGAGCTCCTCCATGTGTTTTTAAAGTTAATTTGTATTCCCTTGAACTCATTAAGGATGATGGTAAGTGAAAGCAAGTGAAAAACCTGTTGAGCTGTGGGCACATAGTCTGAAATTAAATATAAAGTCCATATTGTTTATCTACATCTATTTAAGCAAGAATTGAGTGTACAATTACAAATAGGACAGCAATGAAAGCAAACACTTTCAATTTTATATTATAGATCTCACTCACACTTTTAAAACAACAACAATAAATAAGATGGGTCGCTTGGGTCTTCTCCTGAATAAGAACTCAAATCCTGGCTCTGAGAACCCCCAAGGTTACTATACTTTCCTTTTTTCAATCCAAAAATGGTCAGCCTTTTCTGCCTCATGAGCTATAATCTCCTTCCTTCCCCTTTTCTCTGTGGACTCAAACCTGGGCCATATCTTCCTACCTTCATATAATGTTGCTCATATATAGGACCTTAACACAAAGCACAATTTCAGAAAGTGGTAGAACAAGGAGAGACTAAGGTTTAGCTTATCCTGGCAGCCTAACAGAACCAAGATTTGTAGTCATAAATTATACTGGATTATAAACTATAAAGACAAATACATTTCTTACATAGCTTAGCCTGTGACATTAGATCCACAGCCACTTCAGCTGTAAGAAGGGCAGTAATATTTTCCCAGAATTAAAGGTAATTATACCTCTCTTAATCATACTGATAATGTGTCTTATGCAACCCTGAAAATATGAGAAAGCTGCCCAGCTCAGAGGGAAAGTAGCTAGTTACAAGTGAGGAGACAAAGAGCAGAGAGATAAGGATTGAGGTCCTCACCAGAGCAATAAGAAGGTGATAGATCGAGCATTTCTGTAGGAAAACACAAAGCACAGCTTTGGCCAAGAAGAAGGTTAAGAGATTAAGTATGATAAACTCATCCAAAATGAACAAAAAGGATGGGGGAGATGCAGAGTAAGTAGAAAACAACAAAGAATAAATTAGGGAAGTAAAGAGCAAGTTTTGCAAGAGGTTATCAAAATTCCCTCCAAAATATCCTTTACTCCTTCAGTGACCAATGTGGCCAAAGAAGCAGCTAGACCTTGGTCATAGAAGTATGCATAGCATGGGTGAAACAGGTAAACTGGTAGAGCCCACACAACTACTGCTTAATCAGTGTTCTCTAGAGGTGTATAAAGAGAGTGTGCTTGAAGATTATACTCCCTTGAAGTTAAGCTGAGTTTGCATAACTATACCCTAGCAAAGGAATGTGGACAAACTGGGTAGAATCCATATCCAGCCCACCCATACAATTCCCATCATCCATGAAGCTCAAGACAAAGGCCTCCAAGGGGGAAAACAACACTGTTATGATCTGGATAAAAATGTCCTCATGTTTCCAAGCGTGGAAAGGTGATGGATTAAATCCACTGATGAATTCACAGCTGAATAGCCTATTAGGAGGTAGAGGCCAGTTGGAGGAAGTAGGTCACCAGAGGCACAGCTCTGTCCCGGAGCTCTCTCCCTTTCTGCTTCCTCTTTGCCATGAGGTAAGAAACCTTGCTTCACACTTTCCACCATGATTATTCTGCCTGAAACCAGCATACCATGGACTGAACCCTCAGAAACCATAAGCCAAAATGACCATTTGTGCCTCTAAACTGACTTTCCTGGGTATGTTGTCACAGTGATTCAGAACTGCCTAGTACAAAGAAAATGGAAGAAACCAGACCTCTGAATCATCACTTAACTCAGGACACTCATCCATCACTACTAAGAATTGTGTGAATAGGGCCGGGGATATAGCTGCCTGGCAAGCGCAGTGTCTTGAGTTTGATTCCTGGTACCAAAAATAAATAAAATAAAATAAAAAGAATTATGTGAATAAAATAAACTATTATGTTAATTCATTGAGATGTAGGATGAAAGAATTTTGAGTTCTGGAGTGCAAAGTGCTCCAGGCTCAGACTAACACTTTCACCACATGTTTTTCACAGTTTATGGCAGCAAAAATGTGATTAGATTTGCTAATAATGCCAGAGGAAGAGTGATCGAGATATATGGGGATGGGGACCTGTTGGACAGAGAAGTGAGTTGCACTTAACCACACTGAGTATTTTTGGGACTGTTTTAAATATGTCTTGCATCTGAAACATTAGCAAACAGTTGAACACTTACTGGGAGTAAAAGGAGGAAAGTTCAAGATATTTGATTCACACTGCTGATTAGAACCTTGGAGAAAGCTAGAGACTTCATCCATTTCCTTCAAAGACACAAAATACAAAAATGGCAAATGTTATTGGTTTAGAATAAGCTTTTAGGAGATGCTTACCAAACTAGAGCCAGGATATTTGGTGTCTCCTGTAAGTGGTATCTGAATTGTGAATAGTTTCCCCGAATTTTACTGGCCTCTATTTCATCTTTTGTAAAATTAAGTAACTGAATTAGGTTACTTCTAGGAAATGTTCAGCTCTAAATGACTTTGATTGTAAATTAATCTCAGTCTATTAATTAAGAAAAAATTATTTCAAAGGCTGACTATTGAAGATGTTGTTGGTTTTACAATTTCATACCTTAAAAAGGCAAAGACAAGGCAACATTTCTGTTTTATAATTTTCTCGATATTTTATTTCACTGAGTGAGGGACAGTAAGATAATATAAAATTGAGATCGAATCATGTCTTTAAGATAGATTAAAAATAAATGATCTCTAGTCTTTCAAACAAACAAAAGTGTTTTCAAATTTTCCCCGAAAGTCCCCACTATTCACAAATAAGAAATACAACAGCCTCCTTGAATGACTTTTAGTGATCAAATATTTTGAGCCAATACTACAAATAGTAGTACAGTAATCATAGCTTTAATAAAGTCATATTTTTATGCTGACAGTTAATGGAGGAAAAGCTGAAGGCTTGCAAGAGCAAAAAAGGACTTTCTGAACAGAGCTCCAATTGCACAAGAAATAAAAGTAAAGGAAATAAGCAACAGAGTGAAAAGACAACCTACAGAATAGGGAGATTTGCCAGCTATTTCTTGGGCAGAAGACTAATACCTAGAATATATAAAGCACTAGATCTCCCAAAATAAAAGACCAACTGAAAAATGGGCAAGAGAAATGACCACATATTTCTCAGAAGAAATACAATGGCCAATAAGTGCATGAAAAATTGTTCAAATTTGCTGGTTATTAGAGAAATGCAAATTAAAACAACACTGAGATTTCAATTACTCCAGAAAAAATGGCGATCTTCAAGAAATTAAATGATAATAAGTGCTGGCAAAGCTGTGGGGAAAAAGAAACCCTCTTACATTGCCAGTGAGCATGTAACTTAGTACAACCATTGAAGATTTCAGTATGAAGATTTCTCAAAAAATAAAAGTAGAAATTCCATTTGACTCAGCTACCCTTTCTTCCCAGCAGTGCTAAAGTCTCCACATGACAGTGGATCATGCATTTCCATGTTTATAGCAACACAACTCATAATAGCTAAATCTTGGAAGTGGCCTATATATCCATTAACAGAAAAATGGATAAAGAATATGTGGTATCTGTACATCACGGGACACTACGCAGCTATAAAGAAAGATAAAGTTGAGACATTTGTTGAAAAATGTATGCATGTTGAAAAGATAATGTCAAATGAGATAAATTAGACACACAAGCTTAAATACCACATGGTTTCTCTCATGGGAGGAACCCAAAGGTCAAATAAAGGACTGATGAAACAGGGAGAAAGATCTTTTGCAAATGGGAAGGGGACCAAGAAACTGAGAGGGGGGCATAAAGAGATTTAAAATCTGTCCTGTGTCAGGTACATGTACCAGTTACACACAATGAATGCAATCATTATATGCGGCAAACATGAATGAATGAATGAATGAATGAATGAGAGAGAGAGAGAGAGGCAGGGAAGAAGGGAGGAAGTGGAGGGGATCTAAAAACAAAAGGAGGGACCTGAATGGGGAGGGAAGGAGAAGAAAAAGAATTAAGCTATGTTGAGTACATGTACCTGCTCCCTAAGATGAACGTAAACATCATGGACTACAAACGTGTGATAATAAAAAAATTTACCAAATGAAATGACCAGTTGGTTGCAAATTCATGATAAAAACCTAGAGTTTTTAGAAGCCTTGTTTACTGCATATAAATTCAGCATTAAACAAGAGAATTTTTGAATATCAAAGCCCCAGCAAAGTATTTTATTAAATATCAGGGTCAAAATTCACCTAAGAAGTTGGTATTTATGCTTCCAAAGGAAATTTCGGTGTAATAACTTACAATCCACACTCCATCAAACTCCAGGCGGTTATGAAAGTCAGCGAGTTCCTCTGTCCACCACTGGGTACACACTGGATTGCTGAAATCAGGAAAGACTACTTGCCCTGGGTATCCCTAGGGAACAAAAAACGCTATGGCAATTTGTTTCATAGTTCAATTATTCAAGTACAGCGCTCTTGGCTGCTATTTCTTTTATGAGAAACCCCATGTTGCATGTCATTTTAGAGTCGAAATTTGTGACTCCCTCATTAAAAGAAAAACAGTGAAAAAATATGCAAAGCCAAAGGAAGAAAAAAGAAAGGGAAAAAAGACTCGAGTGAAAATACATTATATGTTCTTTTCTATGAAAATAATAAAATCAAACTGTATTATCTCTTTGTCAATTGGGAGATGAACTATTTAAAATAGTGAAATGTCTAATTGTAATACTTTGAAAGAGAATGATTAAGTGTGTTCAATGTATTATGAATTAAAGGTTATAGTAAACCTGCTTTGAATAATTTTATTATAAATAATGTTATTTGCATACAAAGAATATTTTATAAATCATTAAGATTTTTATCTACATCTATTAAACAATAACTTTAACACCTTCCACAAATAGCACAAAGATAGAGCCATGGCCAAATTATTTAAAATTCTGAATCAATAGGATACAAGCTTTTGTGCAAAATTCTTGTTAATTATTCCAATAAACCCACAGGTTGAGAATTAGGAACAATCTTACACTCAGGCAACATAATGAATATACATACCAAAAATGTAAAGAAATCTTAAAAGGTAAGATGGGAGCTTGAAATTCCCACTTTAAGTGGATTTAACTCTTAGTCCTTGTTTTAGGTGATGAGCACCAAGTAAAAATAAGAGGTGATTCTGTAGCTCAGCAAACACATAGTTCACCAACGGCAGTGTTCACTCCAGAACAGAATAGGAAAATTCTATTATAACAAGTGCTTTTATAACAAACCCCTACCACCTCCCCAACAGCTACCTCTGCCAACACCTGAAGCCAAATGGTTCATGTGATTTATTGGTTAACTGAGGTAACCATCTAAATAGATTTTTATAATTATATGCAAACATTTCATTAAAATGTCCAAATATTTGCACTGTTAAAATGACTCACAGATATAAGTAATTCTTAGATGATTAAAATAATTTTCATTCGACTAGGGCCTTGGATTTTGAACTTATACATGCATATGGGTGGATCTAGCTGATATTTAAAATTTCACATCAAATAAAACCATAAAAGTGAAGTCTTGGTTTACAGAAGGAAAGAAACTATCCTACTGCCTCATGGAACATAAAGTCAATTAAAAAGTAAGTAATCAGAATGAAGCACTGTGAATAAAATCAGTCAAGTGGATTAAGTAAACAGAGTTAAGAAAAGCCCATCAATAACCCTGAAAAGATAGTTTTGCAAGGTAAACCAGTCAGGGAGATACGTGATGTTTTCACATTAAGTACCAATTTGAGTAAATCTCACATAATTCAACCACCTAGGGTTGACCCTCTGCATAACTGAAATAAAAGGTTGACTATGTACATGCTTTTATTTAAAGTACACACTCTTAGAATCTCAGCTCTAATGGAAAGAGCCTCTTGAGCAGTCTCCTCCAATGCCTAAAACTGCTACCTTAGACTCAAGTCTGGGCTTTACCTAGAAGTCTTGTGTAAATTAAAACCATATTACTTGAGATAGCTTTCACATTAACGTATGAGCATCCAGGCGTGATATTATACTTAATATACTGTTTAGGAAAAGACAGAAATTGGGAGGCAGAAGGACTTTAAGTAATTGAATGTTTTAGGGCACACTGCTTCTCAATTATCTGTAGTATTAGTGGGTCAGGGACTAGATTTTTAAATCCTTCAGAAGTTTGCTCCTTTGATTCATACAGTTATGGGCTTAGAAATCATAATGAGATGAGCACTGTAAAGAAGTATTTTTTAAAAGCTATGCTGTAACTAGCCTTTTACCCATCGTCATACCAAAGTAAAAAGCCCCACCCCAAAAACCAATTGTAAATTTCTCTTTCTTGAGAAATTACCTCCCCGACTGCAAAGCCTTTGCTTTCCAAGACCCACACTCTCTTTATGCTTCCATTGTTGTAGGTCGTATAGGTAGAGTTCTTCAAGATGCCAGGATTCTAATAAACAAAGGGGATATAATATTATTTTGTAAAGATTTTTGTACTTTGAAAGAAAAGCAAAGTAACAGAGCATGTGTTTAAACATACCATGATAATTATGTATTTCTGTTCATTTCCATGTAATTCTTTGGCAAAATCTGAAAGGTTGAGGTAAGCTTGCTCATTAATAGTGAAATCTTTTCCTCCATCCATGTAGTCTATGTCTGAGTACTGGACATCCTGAAAGACAGCAATGCCAGTTAGAATCTAGCAATTGTCATCCTGCTGATCAAAAAGGTTTCAGCTCCAGTTTTTGACCCTTAAAAAGAAGCCCTGTTTCTTAATCCTGAAATCTCCAGGCCCCACTACCTCCTAGGAATGAATAAGCCATCTCTAAAAGATTCAGATGATTTTAGGTTGTGGCTTTACCTCACCATCCTGACAGAGACATATAATAAAGTATCAAAAGGAACTTGACAACAGGACCTGCGTCTTGTTCATCTCTGTAACTTAAGAGCCTGGATGCTTGACATCTAGCAAGTGCTCTTAAATGTTTAGCTAAAGAACATAGCAGTAATGTTATAACCATTTATAATCTTGAATGCCAAACGTCAAGCCAGAATACATCATAAAAGGAGACAATGGTCTTTTTGCCTTATGAAACTACTAGAATGATGATTAACAAAGATCCGTGGCAAAGAGACAGAGTTTTAACTAACCACACTCTCAGACACACTGTTTCTTGTGTTTGCAGATCAGCCTACAAGGGATAGGTATTATTCTCAAGTAGAAGGCTGAAATAGGAAGAAAACAAGTGACATTTCCCACAGTCACACGATTGGGCAGTGGGAAAGCTGACTGGGGCTTGGTGACAGCTCTTTGATTCTGGCTGCTCTTTCTTTCCCAATCTGCTACATACCTTGAGGACATATGGAAGACATTATGGGTTTCTCACGAGTTAGTGCACTAGGGGCCACCAGCCTGTAGCCTGCTTCCCAAAGTGGCATCATTTGTTCTGGTACTAGGAGGTCACTTAAGACCCAAGTTCCCCTACAACCACTTGGAAAGGAGCTCTCAGCTATGGAAGAAAAGCTACTTTGTTCCTGAACTGGTAACATCTCCACAAAGCCCTTCTCATGAGAAGCAGGAAGATAGATTAAAGCCAGTACCACAATTACAGTCAAAAGAAGTCTATCTGTGTAGTAATCCTGTCCCTTAGCAGACTGTGCAACCCTGAAATGTCATTAACCATGCAGTGTCTCTGCTTCCTCACTTACAAAGTAGTGATCATGAGGGCACACCAAGAATGTGAAAGCCCTTTGTAAAATAATAAATGTGTGACAAAATTTGGTCTGATTCTTCCCAGAACTGTTTTCTTTTTTAAAGATAGCAGATAGGGGAGAAATAAAATTAAATGCAATTTCCCTTTAATAGCAAAACAATATGATGAGCATAAGATTTCTCAAAGGAAAAACTGATCCCCTTGGTTGCTACTCTGAGAAGGGACTGAAGAGTCTAAGATCAAGCCAAAGTCATTTACACCGGGAAATCTTCCTTCGCACTCTAACAGGTACATGTTCGCTTCAAAGTTCAAAAGTTCCAAACAGCTAGCCCAAGATAAATTCTGTTGATAACTTCCCTAATCATGTGTTATACACTGCTTGGAGAGGTTTATCAAATATTAAATTCTTAAAATTATCTGTTGGTTTATGGGCAGACACTGGAAATCATGAATACTGTTCAACCATGAAGTTTCAAAATTAGTCTGGTAAGTCTGGAAAGAGTTTACAAGGTCAGTGTGATAAACTCATTTACTGTCAGTCATTAGTGTGATCATTGGTTCTCGTTAACCATGTCACCTGGGGTCGTGCTTCCTCTCATAAAATAACAGGTAACTTTGATGGAGCTCATCCTCTAAGGTAGGTGTTTTACGTACATTGCACAACTTATTTCTTTATCATCAAGTGAAATAAATCTTACATCTCCTTTAGTAAAGGTAGAAAGTAAGAGTGGAGATGTTACTTAAGTAGCCCAACACTGAATGGAGCTAAGAAGATGCACAGCTAAAACTAAAAAACCATTTCCATTTGACTCCCTAAACTTTGTTTGCATTTTTATGGGCAGATAGGCAATTTAACCTGTGAACTTTCTGACAGTATTTCTGTCAATGCATGTATTTCTGTCAATCTGTCAACCTATTAGTCTATTTGTATTTATCACAATAAATTACATTTGATGCAAAACAGTAAGATGGAAAATGGTCCTAAATGCAGGTAAAAGTATTAACTTACATATGGGATCCCAGCTTCACGATTTCGGCTCACAACCTTTTGCAACCCAGTGATGCCTCCATAATCCCTGCGACTAAGCTGGAACCCAAGACTCCAGTAGGAAGGCAAGAATGGTCGCCCAACAAGCTATAAAGAGAAGTAAAGAAGTTTCTAAGCTTTACAGTAAGCACTGTTTGTACTGCCACATTCAACAGTGGAAACATTAGCTCCATTTCATTTTTCATAAAGTCTTCAAAGCTATAAATGATAGAGCGAAGAGTAATCTTCTAGGGTAATCTGCAAATTTCCACAACATGTGTATCTCTTCATTGAAGACCTAAATGTACTCCCCAGAACTGCAAAATGAAAAAAAAAATGATAGGATTTGCAAAAGAATGCTTCACAAATGACATCACCTTGGGGAGAAACTAGTGGTATTCGTGCAGTTGGGAAGGATTTTTTTGGTGCTTACAATGTACCAAGAGCTAATGTGGGTACGTAGGATATAATGACAGAAAACATAGTTCCTTCCCTTGCAGAGCTTAAAGGAAATAAATGCCTACTGTAATTTCAGTTAGTGGCATTTTTCAGGGATAAAAGGAGAACAGGGATAAAAGGAGTGGATGGGTGAACAACACTGGAGTATGATTAAAATTCAAATGACCAAGTTGCTCCAGCCAACATTTTGAAAATGTTCCAGTTGAAACCTGTCCTATTTTACTCGTTCCTAACAGTCTCGGTCCTACATTGGGAGGGTGCTTTGTCTCTGAATCCCCAACTTGTTCCTCATTAACTATATTTACTGTATTACAGATGCTTCCTATTATAATTATTCAATAATTATAATTATTTCAATTCTGTTGCATTTCCTTATTTTATTATAAATTCACTGACATCTGGAACCATA
>NW_004955494.1:1373738-1399892 GCF_000276665.1 Chinchilla lanigera
TTTGTCTCTGAATCCCCAACTTGTTCCTCATTAACTATATTTACTGTATTACAGATGCTTCCTATTATAATTATTCAATAGTTATAATTATTTCAATTGTGTTGCATTTCCTTATTTTATTATAAATTCACTGACATCTGGAACCATATTTTATATTGCTTTATAAATTATTTTTAATAAGCCATTTCATCTTTTTGTAATTGAGATTTGTTGTCTGTAAAGTAGAAGGTTTAGGTTAAAATGACATCTCATGTTCTTTCTTATTCTATAGTTCAAATCAAATAGAAAGAGCACATAATTCCTTTCACTAAATCTTTATTTGTTGAATGAATAAATTGTGCTGATTTGTGGCTGTAGCTGTTTGGAATGATTGATCATACCTGGATGGAATATGAGTGCCTTGAGATCAGGATGATCAAATAACTTATTTTTGTAGTTCCCAAGCCTTACGCATGCCTCTTTAGTATGCAGAAAGCATCCAATAAATCTCATCAAAATAAACATACAAAGGGTGAAAGACTCACAGTCCCAGAATTTATAATCTATTCTGTCTGCTAATAACATTTGTTTTTCCCTTGTTAATTCACATAAGTATAGGTGACAGTATCAATAAACAAGATCATCCAGTGCAAAGCCATACCTCCAGGTATTCCTGAACCACTTGCTCTGGAGTGTTTCCCAGAAACACATAAAAGTCAAGAACGCCTCCAATTGTGCGGTAAGTGATTGCAGGAGCAGGCTGAAGGGCAACCTCTAAAAGGATTAAAATGTGGTATTAGAATCTTATGATTGAAATTTTTCTCTGGAGGCTACATGAATAAAGGAGTCTTGCAAAGCAATCTCAGTTTTATTCTTAAAGGGATGGAAGTCACATATGTTCACTTTTTACAAGATTACTGAAATGCCAAAGAAGCACTGAGGTTTGTTTAAGAAAAAGTAAAAACAAATTCTAGTTTAACCTACCCATTTAAAAGTACAAATCTTTGGAGTTTACGAGTGGTTTAACCTACAGAAAAAGATGTTTTAAAAAATTTTATTCCATGAACTTGATTACAATTAAAACTTAAAAAATAATTAAATAATGCTTTTCAGTTCACTATTGATCCAGAAGATGGAGAAGGAAGAATATGCAGTATATTAAGGGTGGGCTCTGAGAAACAGCCTATTAAAGCAAAATCTATTGCCTACATGCAGACAGCATGGTACACAGGGGAATCTATAGGTATGTTGAAATATGTTCTCAGTGAATCCAATCTATTAACAGATTCTGTAAATAATATTTGCAGAATGTTAGGGGAAGAATTCCACCAAAGGAGATCCTTGAAGCAGTCTTAAAAAGTGGCTTTAAGCATGAGCTTCATTTGCATTTGGACTTACTTTCAGATTTCTCACCATAAAAGTAATTTTTCTTATAACATTAGTGTCCTAAAGTCTACCCTCACTGGTGGAAGAGAAAAAGATGCTTCCTACCCATGGCATTACTGTTCATCAGAAAAACTCCAAAAGAGAAGCCACTGGCATCTTCAAGGCACAAGAAGAATGTATGTGCTCCATATAGATTGATCAGGCCCTGTTAGCAAGAAAGGAAAAAGAGAAGTAATAGTTTTATGTGGTAAAAATGCTTATTCACCTTAAAATAAAATCAAATGCCAAGCTATACATATACTCGGTCAACACGTGATGTAATGTAGTAGCACCTAAAAGATATTCAAGTGACTCATCAACTAAGAAGTGGAAAAACAAAATACAGTCATATCTAGACAGTGGAGTAATATTCAGCAATAGCAAGAAATAAAATACTGACACATGCTACAAAATAGCATATATGTTATGCTAGGTGAAAGAAACAGACACAAAAGACCAAATATCACACAATTCTATTTATATAGAATGTCTTGGAAATCCAAATCTATAGACTTAAAATGGATTAGGTTTGCCTGAGGTGGTGAGTACATCAGATAGGAATTAGGATTAGTTCTAAAAGGGCACAAGGTATCCTACTGGGGTAGTGAAATTACTATAAAAGCATCCCAAAACTTGATTATGATGGTAATTGCACAACTCAATGAATGTGCTAAACATCATTTGTCTCTGAATCCCCAACTTGTTCCTCATTAACTACATTTACTGTATTATAGATGCTTCTTATTATAATTATTCAATAATTATAATTATTTCAATTCTGTTGCATTTTCTTATTTTATTATAAATTCACTGACATCTGGAACCATACTTTATATTGCTTTATAAATTATTTTTAATAAATCATTTCATCTTTTTGTAATTGAGATTTGTTGTCTATAAAGTAGAAGGTTTAGGTCACTTAGGACCTATGTTACTTAGGATCCCATGTTCTTTCTTAACAATTTTTTTTTTTTTTTTTTTTTTTTGGTTTTTCTCTGGTACCGGGAACCGAACTCACGACCTTGCTCTTGCCAGGCAGGCGCTTTTGCCGCTGAGCTAAATCCCCAGCCCCCCCATGTTCTTTCTTAATCAATAGTTCAAAGCTACACTCAAAAAATTTTTTTGAGCTACACTCAAAAAATTTTTTATGTGTGGTACTGAAAATTGAATTCAGGGCTTCCTGCATGCTAAGCAAGTGCTCTATTATTGACTCTTACCCAAAACAGGTAAGTTATGTGGCATATAACTTATCCCTCAACTGAGTTATTTGTTGAAAATTGAAAAATATTTGCAATGATATGTACGAAATTTTAGCAGAAAGTGACAATGTTATTAGCAATTTTGAATTTCTTAATGCCATCTGCATTTTCAAATCTTCCAAAATTAACATGTAAAAAAGTTTAAAGCTAAGAAGAAAGAGTTTGAAGCTGTCACAGAGAGGATTGGATGAGCACTACATAAAAGGAGAGATGTGTATGCGTATAACTGTAAGTGCCATAAAATTACAGATACTGGAAATATAATAAGCAGGAAGTTTTATGGAAGTCCCCATGTGAAAGCATCACAATCAGCCCATTAAATAGTGCACCAAGATGGACAATGATAAACCCCAGAAAAAGGAAAAGAAAGAGAATCAACACAACAGGCAAAACAGAGATCAATGGCAATCAGTGGCACCCTGACTACATTTAACACTGTACCAGGAAGAATCAAGGCATAACATCTGGATAAAATATAGATTTGATTTTATTTTTCAGAGAAAAAATGAGGGAAAGGTCAAGAAAAGGAGGAAGGGAGAAAGAAAAGCAAAAAGAGAAGGAAGGAGGACAGGACAGGGAGGGAAGGAGGAAAGATGGAAAGAAAGAAAGAAAGAAAGAAAGAAAGAAAGAAAGAAAGAAAGAAAGAAAGAAAGAAAGAAAGAGAGAGAGAGAGAAGGAAGAAGGAAGGCAGTCAAGGAAGCATTTAATCTAATATGTAAGAATAAAATATAAGAATTTCAGTTGTAGAAAATTAAATTTAATATGAATCTAAAGGTATCTGTCAGGTTCCTAGACCGACAGTTCAGTGAAATGTAGGTACTGCTTTCTCCTTCTGTTCAGGTCAATAAGCACGCTCCTCCCATTGCATCTGATACGGGTAGGTGAGCCACAAGCTAATGTGCTACTAGCTTTGCAGAAAATGAAACCTCAGCCCCATCCCTGTGCCATGCCACACTTCCACAATCCTCAGCTCCTTCACTGATCCGAGAACCACCATCAGCACAACGGAGGCTTCAGACAGCGCTCTGCACACCAGTGCTGCTCCGAGGACTGTCTTTGGCCTGGTACCTTTCCAAATCCTTTGCTATCAGTCAGCAACATGATAAATAGAAAAACGAAGAGTAAGAGTTTAGAAACTCTCTTATAGCTCTTTAAAGTACTAATTTTATGTTTCTTCCATTTAAAATTTGGGCTTACAACTTTTATCTTTGGATTTTTTTTTAATTTTGTTTGCCCAACAAGGTCACTTACAAAACCATTGCCCATGCTGAATTAACCAAAAACACATATGCTAATCTTTCACTCCAAATAAGAAGAGAAGCACTGAGTAGAAGAACCTTCTCCCTCTTTACATCTACCTGCTTTGCCTGGGGGTCTTATTAGAGGGCAGCTTCGGAGTCAGTGGACCTCAGGGTCTCTACGTTCCTAAGAACCTCCAAGGTGACACTAACACTGCCATCTCAGAAGCGAATTTTGACTAGCAAAGACTTTCCACAAAAACTGTTTAGAAGCATTTTCCACCCCCACAAGTATTGCGGTGAAGATGAGAATTGCTGAAGTTCTTCTCTAGATGTTTAATTGTGAAAGCCAGACAGTGATATTTTGCAAAAGCATTCCTTACTTAATTCCTTATACTAATCATTCACTTACATTTTCCAACAAAAGTTAAATTGTTTTAAAAATTTCTAACTGTGAGTTTATAAATTTCAAAACAACTATTCTTCAACACAAACAAATCTCAACTGAGCAAAATGAGATATGGACATGTCTCTGTAGCCTCTCTTTGGGAAAGGAAGCAGCAAGCCCCTGACTATGCGCGGTGAGCAGGAAGAAGGGCACCTCACCGCGGTGGGCGCTGTGTCCCGCGTGAAGATGGGCCAGGTTTTCCAGTTCATGTTGTGGCGGTACTGCCGGTGCACGTGCTCTCCTAGCCCGTACACATTGGTGCTGGGTAGGCGGAAAGACAGCTGCAGGTACTGATAGGCAAACTGGAGGGGCCCGATGCTCGTGTCCAACCTGGGCCATGAGGGAAAAATGAAGGGTCAATGTATCACTCTCTTATCTCTGTCAGGAAACTCTTTGCACCTTTCCTCGTTCACTCAGCCATTAGTTGCTGTGGATATTTTCACTGATTCTCATGTTACCTTGGAAGGCCTCTGCAGGCCATTTCTGGTTCTTTGAATCTAGGGAAGCATAATACCAGTGATAGACACCAGAGGCTCAAGATGGGTAAAGAGAGGAAATTTGATTTCGTATTTGCTGTACATCTACTGCATTCTAGACACCACTGTGGATGCTTTATAAATATTATCAGCATTTTATAGACAGATAAATTGACACTGAAGAGGTGAAACATATTGCTGACCGATGGTTTGCTAGTACCAGGATTTGAGTATAGGTTTTACTGCTATTATACTTAAATCTTCTACAGGACAATTGGTGATGTAAATTCAAACTCTTTTAGATGGTTGGCCGGGGATATTAGCTCAGTGGCACAAGAGGCTGCCTAGCAAGCACGAGGTCAAGTTTGATTCCCGGTACCACAAAAAAAAAGATACTAAATGCTTGATGGTAAGATTCACAGAAAATAATACTTTGGAATGATAAACAGTGAAAGTTCAGTTCTGGGATAAATGATAACTCAAAACAATAAGATTCCTCACTTTGTAATATGTGAACTATAATTTTGTATGTATTCATATATTGTATAACAGTAAATTAGTGCATTACATTTTAGTACTCTGCTATACAATCATGACATTATCATTGTTAATTAATTACAGTAAATAAATTTACATGTTTCTGAATTGCAAGCATATTTTAAGTCATACTTATTGCATACCTAAAATGTGTTGCAATGAGTGATATTAGGACCCTATATTCAAAAATGTGCAAAGAGAGCTGGGGATATAGCTCAGCAGCACAAATGCCTGCCTGGCAAGCACATGGTCCTGAGTTCGATTCTTGGTACAAAAAAATGTGCAAAGAATGATGAAAAGCTCACAAGACTCTTTTGTTGCTCATCCTCAATACTTTGATGCTGAAGGGCTTATTGGTGACCTCTATGTGGTAGCTCAAGCTGGAGGAATCCGCAGTCCCGTTACTGGGTTTGATGATTTCATGGGGTACCTCATAACGAATCTCATTGTTATCAGTAATCTGTCAGAAGAAACCAGAAGGGACAGCTCCAGGTAAGAGTGCTTCCTTGTAGAGCTCCATTCCCCCATGACAAAAGCTTACCATTCCTGACCTTGGGGCTCCTGATTTGCAAGAAAAAAATCACTCAGCTACAGGTTCCTTGTCAAATATAAATTAGCCTGCCCATCCCATCCAGAGATTCCTGCACTGAAGAATGGAGGTACCTCCTGCTTCCACACATATGCACGGAACATGAGGGAAAATTGTATGAACGCAGGGTAGGGAACCCCCAGGGCTGGTTAACCCACCTTAAAGTGAAAACGATTGGATGTCTGCAATTCAGCTGTGAAGAGGGCATCACTGACATCATTTCCAAATAGAGGTGGGGATGGTATCTTTTTTAACTGGGCAATAAACCCTACAGTAGGGAGAGGAGTACAAGAGAGAGACTTGTAGCTTTCTTCTTGCAGTAAACTCATCTGGCTCACAGAGTTTTTCTTTGAGGCCACACTGGGTTTATGCTCACCTGTGGTTGTATTTCTAAGGCCACTGCTGACTTCGTAGCCCCAGTTCCTAGGGAAGAAGCACCGAGGGGCATTGGTATCTGCCACAGGATTCCAACAACACTTATACTGCCTTCTGCAGATATCCTGTAATGACAGGCACTAAGTTGGCATTATATGAAATAAAAGAAGGAAAGCATTATTTGGCCATTTCCTCTCAAACCATTTTATTCCAAGAGGAATTTGAGATAATTACATGCATCACTTATTCATTCTTTACCTATTCATACAGATATTGAGCTACTCAGAATGCATTTATCAACCAAACAAAGAACATAGACAAATCAAACAGAGTAGTTTGTGCCTTTAGCAAACTGAGAGTCTAGCAGGAAATTAAGACAATTTAAAAAATGATGAGTTATGTGCTCCAAGTGACTGTGAGGAAAGCTGAGAAAACATGCACACCAGCAATCACACTGGGCTGGTAGACTGAGAGTGGGGTGGAAAGGGTTTCCAAATAGGTAGAACAAAAAGTCATTCCTAAATCCCCAGAAATCACTAGATAGAAGAACAGTAGAAAGATACTCCAGGCAGAAAAGGGAGCGATACACAGTAGACTGAAAATCACAAACCTCACATGCTGAGAGCACTGGATAAAAACAGTGAGCATAGAAAGACTGAGAAGATACACACAGCGTTATTAACTCAAGGGGATTTGGATGTACACAGAAAGCATGAAAGAACACTGCTCTGATTCATTCTGTATGTAACTAAAATGTCTGAACTTTTTAAAGGAATGTATTCAGTACAGATTGTGTTACTAAAAAATAAAGACTATGTCACAACATGACTCATTTGCAAAAGTTATAATGGTGACTAGTATTTTAGACACCAGTTTTTGATATAACTTTTCTGTAAAAACCCTAATATTGGGCTGGGGATGTAGCTCAGTGGCATAAGTGCCTGTCTGGAAAGCACAAGTTCCTGAGTTGGATTCCCTGGTACAAAAAAAAGAAACAAAACCCTAATACTGATGTAACTTAAATCAGTACCCACTATGAGAAAGCACATTATGATCATAAGATCTATTTAAATGTTTATTAATTCCCCATAGATCTAATTGGCATCCCTGTCTCATTCTTTTCAAATAACAAAACAAAACAAAAGACTACCGAGGGTCAGTGAAGAAAGGATTTGGGATTCTCGATGGCCTCAGGATGACTGATTTTCTCAAGTCTAAGGCAGATACCAAGAACTTCCGCCACCTTGAAAGTGAAGTCTGTTGGGCCCAAAGGTTAGTTTCATTGTTATAAATTGTTTCAAAGTCTACAAACCTCCATAAAATGCAATGAACATTCAGATAAACACAATATTTTTGTGTATGATTTGATCTAATATCCTTCTTTCAGTCCCAGGCACCAAAGGTCAAACCTTGTAGACAATTACTTTCCAATCTGTCAAATTCCATATTATCTCCCATGCATGTGTAGAGCAGCAGTATTGCTTCCTGCCTTCTTTATCCCCATTGCCATTATTGTAACACAAATACTCATAAACTCATGCCTGACTCGTACTGACTCACAAGTCTCATCCCTATTTTCTTCAACACTAAAATTCCAAAACATTTTTGCTAGCTATCTTGCAATAAAGTTATCTTACACAAATTCTGTGTAATTTTTCAATCAGAAAGTATTCACTAATATAATTTAAGAATTGAAAATTGACCTGGCATTTATTGAGTTCCTCATCTATTTGATGAAAGCATGTCTTAAATAGAGTCTCTGATAGATGCTTAAATTCTGTAAACAATACATAGCCAACTTCTTCCAAAATCAAAAATTCCACTTTTGTATGTAGTATTTTACTGCAATGATATTTCTTGTGTTTAGATAGAGTGAGCCTCCAGAAACTTTCATTTTCTAAAACCTACTCTGTTCATATTGCCTTTTAGATTAACTCTCTCAAGCCATATTAAATTTTTTAAAAAGGAAAGAATAGTTGTGTGATAAGAAAGAAAACAGAATATATAGAGAGAAAAGACTGTCATTATTTGCAGGAGACATTGCCATATAAGAAAACCTGAAATGATTTTACGTAAAAATGAAGAAAATAAGTGAGGTTAAGAAGGTCTCTGGTTACAAGATCAACATTCAATAATCAACTTTAAATCTATGTCAACTACAGAGAAGCAGAAAATTAACATTTGAAAATAGTACTTATATAGAGTCAAGTGTTAGTTATTAAAAATTAAAGCAATGTGCAAGTTATCTATACCAACAATTCAAAAATAAAAGTTCAAAGATAAAACTCTGGATAAATGGGTAGTCAGTATGACATTTGTGACTTGTAATATTCATAATCACAAAAATAATAATTATCCCAAAATCAGTCAATATATTTTATTCAATGACAGTTGAATTTCTAGTAATTTCATGAAAAATTCATTCTGAAGCCTACAAGGCAAAGAATAGGACATACAATCTTTAAGAAAAATAGCAATGATTTGGAAAACGTAAGACCACATATAAAGACAAACTATAAAGTTATGATAAGTAAGGCAGTGTGATACTGGCAAAAAGAACACACAAAAAATTTAACAGAGTGAATTTCAGAAGAAAATATACACATATAAACAGATGATTTACAATAAAAGTGCCACCGCAATGCAAAAATGAAAACTTAGTCATTTCAATGAGTAGTAGTAGATCTATTACAAAGTCAAGGAAAAATGTTTCTGAACCTTTTCTTTCTTTTTTGTTACAATGATACAAATATCATTAAATAATGATTATTGAACCCAAGACCTTTTCACTAAGCTATATCCTCAGCCTTTTTAAAATTTTTATTTTGACAGGTCTTTCTAGATTGCTAAATCCCTGAAGCTAGGCTTGAACTTGCAGTTCTCCTGACTTACCCCCATAAACACCGGGATTATAGACACACACTACAGCACCCAGTCTGGTCTCTTACTTGACACATACACACACACACACACTCACAAAGTTGATACTAGATTGATGAAAAGTATAAATTTGAACTATAAAACAATAACATTATTAAAACAAAATAAGAATACATTTTTAGGACCTTGAAGAAGCAAGAGTTTTTAAGTAGAATACAAAATGCTCTAACCATCAAAACTGTTACAGTGAACCACATTAAAATTGTGAATTATTTTTTCATTAAAATTCACCATTAAGAGAGTTTAAAGCCAACTCACATAGTAAGATCGGGCATATCTCTTTAAAGCTTATATATTTAACTAAGGATTTGATTCCAGAATATATAAATAACTAATGCAAACCATAGAAAAATGAGAAATAGCCTAACCAAAAAATTGGTTGAATATTGAAAAGACATTTCATAATATGATTATCCATCTAGCCAGTATGCATATGAAAGGATAAATTTATTAGTCACAAAGGATGGGAAAATTAAAACCATAGAATTGCAAAACCATAGAAGTTGCTAGTATGTAGAAGTAATTAAAGTCACATACAATAGAGAAGATGTAAATGATCATAACTATTTTAAAAATTGTTTGTGATATCAACTAAACCTTAAGTGTGTACATATCTTATGAACTAGAAATTCCATTCTTAGATATAACACTCTATGTAAGTTCACCAAAATATTTGAATTATAAAGTACTGCTCATGACAGCACTGTAAAAAAAAATTCACATCTGAAAACTCATAAATAGTTATTTATCACGAATAAAAAATATTGTGCTGTATTAGCACACTGAAACATTACACAGCAAAAGGGCTGGAAGATAAAAATTACTCTCAGTCAGAAGATAAACCTCACAACAATGTTGACTTAAAGATTTATTCAGTACTATAACATCAGTTGGAAAGTTTGAAAACACGGTGGAGTACACAGCTTTCTAGGAAAAAACTATGAACAGCATTGCTATTAATATTCTAGTATATGCAAATGAGAGAACATTTAAACAAACCATTGCATACTTGTAGAATGGAATATCCTCAACAATTCAAAGAATAATCTGATATGGTATAGGCAACTCCATACAATTTCAAAAATATGCCAAAGGTAAAAGGCTTTACACTAATTATATAATTCCACTTATATGAAGTTCTGTAACAAGCAAAACTAAACTATGATATAGAGAAATGCTATCAGCAATGACCTCTCAATGGAGTACAAAAGTCTGTAGGGAACTATCTGTGGTGATGCTAACAATTCCATGTCATGGCCAGGGATTGAATTAAATAGCTATAATGTTCCTAAGACATGTGAAATGTTTAATGTTCAGTATTTGTATTGTATATATTGATATCTAAAGATAAAAATACAATTAAAATTGATATGAATGATGAGAAATTTATGAGAAAATGAACTGGTTTCTGGAGTTCACTTTCCAATGTATAAAACTAGGATGGGTTGATAAAGTGTAGAATAGAATACTACATATGAATAAACGAAGTAAGTTACTAATGGTAGAATTTAAGTGGTAGGTAATGGAAGTTATCATAAAAGTCCCTCCACATTTATACATGCTTGAAAATTTCAATACTAAATTTCTGGAAAAGAAATCAACTTTCTACTTTTAAAAAAAGTTCTTAAAAATAAGACTATAGAGATGTTTCCTAATATATGTGAAATAGTCTCTTTAGTCAGTGCCCAACCTCTTGCTTACTACTTCACATGTAAAAAATTTCCACCAAATTCAAGCACAAATAAGGATTTCCAACCACTACCATTTCATATATCATTTTGTAAAAGCTACATGGTGCAGTTGGATACATAAATAAATGAGATATAAATATCAGTGTAAAGCAAAATTATCATTACTTGTTTAGGTTGTAACTATAATTAATAACTCAAACAAAAGAATTACAGCAATCTTTTCTAGAAACAATGGGAAGCTGAAGCAGGTCTATTATGTAATAAATATAAATGTGTAAGCATAATTTAAATTTAAAATAATAAATATAAAATAATCAGTAAGAAAGAAAGCATCGCAATAAAAAGTTATCAGTTAGAAAACATAATGAGTTATGTTTTCAACAGAAACAATATGAAAAACCTAGGAAAAACTTTGTCATTTATATACAATGAAACATATAGAAAGACATAATAATCAGTTAAGATATATATATATATTGAGATAGAGAAACTTTCTATATTTTTAGTTATAAATTTTTAAAATTTAATATGTGTTTTCATGAGAAACTACATTGAAGATATCAATATGTAATACAATAAGCATTGTTAATTCCCTACCACTCTGTTTGTAACTCTGTAATGTCTGTACTGATCCTTTGCTATTTTGTAAAATGTTGTCGGTCTGTTAGTATTTTCCTCCTTTTATTTCTAAAATAAAAAATAAAAAAAAATTAAAAAATAAAAATAAAATAAAATTTTTTTAAAAAATTTGTCTTTTTGAGACAAGGTCTCACTCTGCTGTTCAGGCTGGCCTTAAACTCACTTTGTAGCCCAGGCTGGCCTCGAACTCACAGTGATCCTCCTGCATGTGGGGATTACAGGAGTGCATCACACCCCGCAGTTATAGCTTTTTAAAAAAATTTATGTTATTAATACACGTTTGCAATTCATACAGTTTACAGTCATCTTGGAGAGTGCTTATATTTATATACTACAACTTGGTTTTTTTTTCCTAATCTCCTTCTCCTTCCCTCTGCCCCGCTCTTTTCTTCTGGTTCCCCCATCACCCTTCTCATAGTTGTTGTGATTATTTGTCTTAGCTCTTGTTACAGCATGGGAAGATTTAAAACTATTGATATTACAATGTTTTTCATTTTAACCTAAAATTCTATATAGATTAATATCACAATAGGATATCATGAGAATCCATGGTAAAGAAATAAAATCTAAATATATGTACAACTTTATGACAAAGTCATAAGATACAACTAATAGAATTCAAATAGTTGATAGTCTTTTGTTTCCTTTTTTGTCTTTTTTTTTTTTTTTTTTTTGAGATAAGGTCTCACTATGTAGTGCAGGCTGGCCTTGAATTCACTTGTGTATCCCAGTCTGGCCATGAACTCACAATGATCCTCCTGACTCAGCCTCCTAAGTGCTGGGATTACAGGCATGTGCCACCACACCTGGCATAGAGTTGAAGTTCTTATAGAAATCACTCAGGAGGAAAATCTGCTCTTCGGCACATATTCCCTGGGACCCCTGTTTCAATAACACAATTTTAGAAGGCTCTTGTCAAATAATTCACTGAATTCTATGAGCAACTTAGTCATCCATATGGGCTGGATGGCCTTATTCGCAAGGAACGTGTAGTCCAGCTCACAAACGTTTGACTTTTCCATAGTTAAACTTGGACTCATGTTTATAATATGTTCAACAATATTTGAAACTTCCCTCCACTTTGGACTTCAGGACACTATCTTCTCCTGCATTTCTTTTTCTTTCCTCCCCCTTGCTTCCTGCCTTCTTTAATGTTTGCTATGTTTTTTATTAAGGCAAGAAAGAAACATCTCTCCACAAATCACAGACCCCTCACCCACTCCATCACCACCCACTCTGGATTTAACATACGCATTTCTTTTAAATAAAAGCCGGTAGGCCACCAGCAGGGACCCCATTCCTCTGACCTCTGTCACCATTTGGTGAGGTGCGCAGTCTATCCTTTCTGATTGGGGGATCTTGGGGCACTCTGGAGTAAACGAAGAACCTGCATAGAAATTAAAGGACAAAACTGAAAATCTGTGGTGTAAACATAGCCCCAGAAAGGAAGATGACAAAGTGACAGACTTTCAGTAGGTTCTGCAATCAACAAACCACTGACAGCTGGTATCTATATTTCCACACAATGTTTTACATTCTTCCAAGTGTTGAATACACTTAGGTTGGGGTTTTTCTTTTGATTATTTGTTTGTTTGTTTTGTTTTGTTTTGTTTCTTTGTTTCTTTAGAGATATAATGCACATACCTTAAACTTTTTCAAGTGATAATTTAGTTCGAGGATTTGTTTGTTTGCTTGCTTGCTTGCTTGGTTATGTTTTGTTTTGTTGTGTTTTGTTTTTTTGAGACAGGGTCTCATTATGTAGTCCAGGCAGGCCTCCAACTTGCCGCAATCCTCCTGCCTCAGCCTCTGAAATCCTGAGGTTACTGACATTTGCCATTCTTCCCACCTTTAATTTCAATTTTTATTAGTCCCCTTTTTTTGCAGTACATAATGCTTACATTCATTGTGGAGGGCTGGTACATGTATACAACACACACAACCAATAACCACCATGTAATTCAAAATACTCTCATTGCTCTGTAAGAAGATCACATTCCTCTTCCTTTTTTCCAGTCTCCCTGATAAACAAGAATCTCTTTTCTTTCTCCATTGATTTGCCTGTTCGGAACACTTCATATAAACAGCATGATAATGTAAGTGCCCTCTATGTCTGGCTTCTTTCACATGGTATAATGTCCTCCAGATTCTTCCTTATTGCCACGTGTATCAGTACTTCATTCCCTTTTATAGCTGAGTCCTAGCTCATTATGTAGATATAAAATATTTTGTTTGACTGCTCATCAACATCTATTTGGATTTCCACTTTTTAACTAGTGTGCATAACTCTGCTATGAGCATTGATGCAAAACTCCTCTGTGGATGTATTTTCAGTTCCCTTGGTTGTATAAGAATGGAGCTGCTAAGCTGCTTATCTTTCACATTTTGAGCAACTGCCAAGTTTTTTCCGAAGTGACTGTACTATTTTATGTTCTTACTGCCAAGTATGAGGATTCCAGGGTTTCTGCAACTGAACAATACTTGTTACTTGTTTTTATTTTAGTCATTCTACTGAGTCTGAAATGGAATCTCATTGTTTTGACTTGTGTTTTCCAAATAACTGATGTTACTGAATATAGTTCATGGTCTAGGGTCATCTCACAAGAGAAATATCTATTTAAATCCTTTATTTTAAATTAGGTTCTTTTTCTTTTTCTTTTTGAATTGTAGCGTTTCATTATGCAACCTAAATGTTAGGTCTCTACCAGATATGTCCTTTGCAAACTTATTTCCTGATTCTGTAGATTACCCCTTCACTTCTTTGATGATATCCTTCAAAGCACAAAATTTTCAGTTTTGTGAAGTCCAGTTTGCCTCGTTTTTCTTTGCCTGTATACTTTGAGTATGATCTAACAAAGTGTTCCCTGGTCCAAAGTCACAGACATTTATTCCTGTTTTCTCCTTAGATCTTTATAGTTTGGGCTCTTGCTTTTAAGTCTTTGGTCTCTTTTGACTTACTTTCATGAGTTTTGTCAGGTAGGAATCCCACATCATTTACTTTACACTTGGATATCCAATTAATTGCGTTACACATGTAGGGTTTTTTCATTTGTTTGTTTGCTTCTGTTTGGTTTTGCTCCACTTCTTTCCAACAAATTTTGATGTAGACTTGGAGGATATAATTGGCCTTATATAAAATACACACTTTCACTCAGACTTAGTGATTCTTATTCTAGCCTTTTTCAAATTTTTCAAACCTTCCCCTATATAACAATGGAAGTAGAACTGGTCAGTGGGCTCCTTTAAACATTCAAAATACAGGATTTCACCTGATACTTCATGCACCAGTTTCTGTGAGCATAATAGGTTCTCTTTGATATCTTTGGTTTCATTAAAAAAGACTCCCAAACTATTTCTCTACTATGTTTATGGAGCTGAACTTAATGTGTGTGCATATGTTTGTTTCAAAATTAAAGGCTTAAACATAAAATCTGAAATTATAAAAATCCTAGAAGAAAACATATGGCATAAGTTTCATGACGTTGGTTTTACCCAAGAGCATAGGCAACAAATGTAAAATTGATCTGAATCAAATTAAAACATTTACTTTTCATGATCATTTTGACTTTGAGAAATAGCAGAGGTAGAAAGGTGCCAGGTTGAGTGAATAAGGTAGATGAGGACATAAAATCTTGACAAAAAATTGTCATAAATATTTTGTATTGATTCAGCATACAATGACAGCCATAACAGAGCAACTAAAGACATTCAAAAAAAGACTTCCAGAACTGCTTCAGAAAGTGGAAGAATGATAAGTGTGTTTAAAGCAAGAGAGAGTATTTTAAGAAATATTAATGACAATGTGTTTTTTACTGTAATTTTTATTTAAACATTTACTGTATTTTTGGTCACATATCTAGCAAGAAGTGAACTTCCAAATTATATAAGGAACTCAGAAAATTCTATGGTGAGAAAACAAATGGCCTACTTTAAAAATGGACAAAAGATTTGAATAGATATTTCTCCAAAGAATACATATCACTGGATGAAAATATGTGAAAAAATGCTCCACATCACTAATTGCCAGGGAAATGGAAATTAAACCTATAATGAGACACCACCTCACACCTGTTAGGGTGGTTGTTATGGAAATAAAATGAATAAAATGAGGAAGGCAGGAGAGCGCAGGCAGGAAGGTGGATGTGATCCAGTAAGTCCACATATGTATGTAAATGTGACAGTGAAAGCCACACATTGGTACAGTCAAGAAGTGTTAATAATTATAATGAAAAACAATTGTGGATAATGATGTGAAGAAACAAACTTGCACACTATTGCTGAGAATGTAACATGGTGCAGGTATTATGAAAACAATGTGAGGAGCCTCAAAATATTAAAAATAATTCACCACATAAACTCTGCAATCCCACTTTTGAATATTTATCCAGAAAATAGAGTCAGGATCTTAAGGAGATAGTAGCATTCTTGTGTTAACTGCATCACCACTAACAATAGCCAAGATGTATAAAAAATCTATATACCTACTAAAGGAGGAATGGATAAAGTAAATGTGATATATATATTATATATATATAATATATATACAGATATAGGTATAGATATATAGATATATATGATGGAATATTATTTAGTCTTAAAAAGGAAGAAGTCCTGTAATATGCAGCAACAGGGGTGAACTGCTGCACTATTTCTTCTATGTGAAATACTCAACACAGTCGAACTCACAGAAGCAAAACATAGAATGGTGGATGTCAGGTGTTAGGGGCAGGGAAAGTGGGTAATTGCTAATAAACATATTCCTGTTATGAAAAGCAAGTTATATAGCTCTGATGTACACCATTGTTTTGATAGATAATAACACTCAAAATGCTTAAAAATCTGTTAAGAATGTATACTTCACTTTACTTGTTCTTACATAATAATAAAAAATTAAATTTGCTTTTCAGCCCATACAAACATCTTCAAAAATATATCAGAGAAAATTCCAGTGCACAAAATGGTTAAATCCGGACCTCCTTTGGATGAATTAGAGTGTGTTTTGGCATGAATGCAGGAAATGAATGTGGGTAGAGTGTGTTTTGGATGAATGTGGAAATATTAGTTTTATTTTAATAGAAGAAGATGTGTATACATTGGATAGTTAATCTCTGCTCCCAAAAATGTTGGAAAGAAGTAGGAATAGGCTCAAAGTGATTAACACCAATGATTTTTCAATTATCTGGAAGAAAGTGCTACCGTGCTTCCTGTTAGAGGGTTGAAGAGAGAGTGAGCAGCTCGGTGTGCTGCCGTCAGTACCATCTCTTTTCCCTGGAGGATTAATCACATCCATAAAGGGCTTTAACAAGCAGAGAAAAACCCCCAATTCATTTTTTTGGGGTTTGTTTTTTTTTTTTTTTTTTTGGTTTTTCTCCGGTACCAGGAACCGAACTCACGACCTTGAGCATGGCAGGCAGGCGCTTTTGCCGCTGAGCTAAATCCCCAGCCCCCCCCCCAATTCATTTGTGTTGGAAAGAAATTTACACATTTCACCTGGTATTTTATTAGTTAGAAGATAATGTGTATACCTGAGGAGAAGTAAGTCTATTTGATGCATCTATGTGTCTGTGGATGGGAAAGAGACCAAGAGAGAGGGAGAAAATGGAGGGAGGGAGGGAAGAAGGGAGAAAGAGAACAATTTTGAAAGCATCTGTGAAAAAAACCATAGCTATTTCAGTAATAATATGGAACAGAGGCTAATTACAACACATGTACCAGGTCAGTATAGCCATCAATTATCCTTGACCTGGTGGTCTTTTCCGTGATAAAATGGAGACAGGCACTGTTTCCTTAACTGTTCTTTCTCCTTGAGAATTCTGGTACTTGATGAGTCTGCATGGAAGGGCAGGTGTGTAGTGAGTGCCAGTTTGTTTCTTGTTATAATTACACCAGATGGGGTGTGGAAGACCTTAATAGTCAAAGTTTAGTTGGGGAGAAAGAGGTTACCTTGAAGATTAACCCAAATTAATTATGGGTATGGATTTTGAATACAGCAATGCAGCGACATGTGAAATAGTGAAGTAATAACATGACCTCTTTGGCACCCCAAAAATGTGACCCCTTTACCCACCTTTCCAGCTCACCAGTCACAACATCACCCTTACCTGAAGGATCTTCCAACACAAGAAGCAGCAACAGGATGTCTGCAACTACTGCAATCAGGATGAAGATGATCAGAAGGACTTCCAAGACAGTAAGCTTCCTGGCCATCTAGATGGACACAGATAAATATATTAAAGCTAGCCACAGAGACCCATTAGCCCAAAGAATACACATTGTGATTAAGATGTGAACTTGCCTACAATATAACCTAATCATCAGTGTTCCTCTTTACAGAGTCCAGAGAATATTTTCTACTCACTCATAGGGTCATCCATTCCGTTGTGCATCCAGCAGCTCTAGGGCTCTTACCTTTTGTCTGCAAAGATATTGAGTACTGCCAAGGAAAAAGTATATGGGACATGAAGAATTAAAGAAAAAGTGAAACAACATAGTGAAAATAGAGGGGTTAAGATGGCTCCAAACCCCCTTCTGAGATCACCTTGATCATTCAACCTGTGTAGTGGAAAAGAGGATAAACACAGGGAGAAAGAAAACTGCAGAAACTGAATCCAAGATTTCTTCTAATTTCTTATGGTGTGAAGCTGAGGTGTTCACCTGTTTAGAAGTCACTGACCCTTTTAAGGGTTTGGAAACAAAAACAAGCCTGATCCTGACACCCAGAATGTTACATGTATCTCATAGCACACAAACTCATATAACCTCAATGGCCAGCAGAAACCCTGGCGATCACGTATGGACCTAAATGCAAATATTTTGCCATATTGAAAAATGTATTGACCTGGACTCAAATACCTCAAATTCTTGTCCTGGTTTTCTCAATAATGATAAGCTGTTTACCCTTGTGGACCTGTGTTTTTTCACCTACAAAAAGAGATCAGATTGTGGACATATTCCCATGTATTTTACTGTAATTATAATAAAGTTAATACTGTGCACCTGGCAGCTCTGTGACAATCCTCAACTTCAGTGGCGTTCGTCATCACCCCACTTCCCTCGTCCACACACCACAGTTGTACCCTGGAATTTACCATGCTCCAGAACTGTTCCACTTTTGAAATCCTAAACCCAATTCTCATTTACAGGTCACAAGCTGATGTCCTTTTACTGTCTAATTGCCTTACTTCACTCCTCTTTTTTTTTTTATCACACAGATTCCTGTTCCTTTCCCATTTCCTTTTGGTCCCTTAGCCCTTCTAGGCTTTTATCCCTACTGACATAAGCCTTGATGTCTATTGCTTAACTGTGCTAACTGAATCTATATCATGAAGCAATCAAGGCAAACATCTGCCTCTGGTGGATGCACTAGTTTAACCTAGAAACCCATAATTTCCCCCAAAAAGCAATGGGCCTGCAAACTGACGGATGACATTCCTAGCTCTTCTCATTGTTCCCAGAAATGGATTAAAAAATTAAGCCTTCTTTTCAAGCCTGACTGCTGTCATCTACTATCCTATTCTTACCTAATATAATCTTTAATGTCAAAGAAAAAGTAAATTTTGCAGAAACTATTGCCCTGCTTCTCAACCCAAGCATTTCTACAAATATTATGCATAATTAGGCAAATTCTTATCTTTTCCTATATGTTCTAAAAGGATTTTATCCTTTTGTTGTCCAAGCATAATCCTTACATCTATTCTCGGGCTCTCATAGACATTGAATTTCTCAAAAATCTTTTGTTAACCAATCATATATCTTTTTGCTTGCTTTATAATCCTCTCTCCCTTCAAACTTGCTTTGCCCCTATTCAGTGTATTCTGTCACTCTCAATTGTTGATGACTCTTCTCTAGGTGCCATTTTTTTGTTTTGTTTTGTTTTTTTGTTTTTTTTCTGGTACCAGGGATCGAACTCACGACCTTGCGCTTGCCAGGCAGGCACTTGTGCCGCTGAGCTAAATCCCCAGCCCCTTTAGGTACCATTTTAATATTCTTTTTCCTTTCATGGCTAACTTTGCAAAAAGTTAATGACATACTGTGCTCATTACCTTACTCACATATCATTGGCATGGCTTGCATTTTCTGCAATCTACTGAAACTGCTCTTGCCATGGTCACCAATACATTAGTTGCTAAATACAGAAGGTACTGTTCTTACTCACCTAGTACTATCAACCACTCCCTTTTCCTTGAAAATCTCCACCCACCAAAAAGTCTTGACATCAATATCATTCAATCTCAAATTTCCACCTACAATTTTGGCATCTTTCCAATTTACGTCTTGCATCTCCTGTTTCATTATGTATTAATATACCTCATATTTTCACAGAAGCCCCCTTTTAAAATTTCAGACTCTCCTTGAACAATCCCATCTATTCACATTACTTTACATGATATGTGTCAACAATCTGGCCTCTATTTCTACCCAGAGATTTCGATTCTTATATTCAATAGCCTGCTCAATAGCTCACTTGAGTGTCTAAAAGACTTAACAAAAATGGACGTGTTTGAATATGAAAACAATCCCTCCCAACACCCTAGTCACAGTTTCTACCAACTTTGCCAAATCAACTGCCCCTCAAATAATTAATAGACTGAGGAAAAGAATCATGTTTTCTTTTAAAATAAATACCTGGGAATCATTCTGATTCCTCTCTGTTGGTTCTCAGAAACAGTTCAACCAGACTGTATTCCCCATATCTTTGGGTCATTTCCCCAATTACCCAGCACAAACAGGGTCATTGACATCTCTTATGTTCAAGTCTTAATGCTACTTTAGAGAGGCTATAAACATTTTAGCTTGTGAGCAAATTATTCATGATACCCCTTATGCTCAGCCTGTCTCCTATATTTGCACTACACTAAATCACGATTTATGCAACAATTTACAAAGCAATGTGTCCAATTTTCTGAGCTTTTTGTTATAACTCTTCCCTCACTTTCCATTTCCTTGCATACTTCTTCTGCTATAGCCCAATGCTGTGACTATTTCCCCAGTTTCATCTAAGTGTATCATTAATTGAGGCCACTTTTAGTCTAGTGTGTAATAATCCAAGGAAAGAAGCACTTTAATATTGAAATAGGAAAGAGGAGTAAGCACCAACAAATTCTTTGCCAAAGGAACTTAGGAAAAACCTTCAGCTCTTGTAGAAACTAGGGTTTAGAATTAAAGTTGAGGTTTATTACCTAACTACTCTTTCCTATTAACTTAAATCTATCTGATGTCTTTCTTCCAGTCTAAATTACTCACAACATTTACTCTAATCTTCATAAAATATGTATCATGCTACATTCTCATAATGCTTCTACATCAAAGTTGATCATATAGGCACCATAAACACCCCTTTTATAAATGAATGCTAAGGAATTTTGTCTACTATTAACAGTTGTGGAGCTGAGTTAAACTCTGAGTTACCACTTCTTAAACTACTATTTGAGTTCTCTCTCCACAATATTTGCCAAACTATGAGGCTTAAAGGTATAAGGTACAGATCTCCAATGGTGGAATTTCAGGTAGTAAAAGAAATCTGAGGGACTGGTCTTAATCACTCGTAATTCTTGATTTATTTTCTTTTACTCATGACCCACAGCTAAGTATCTTAGCAAATACATTGGCCATCAATTATATTCCTTTTCCAAGTAAACTTTCTTTCCAGAGTGAGATTTTTCTTCCTAGCCTTTACAAACTACTTCCTCCACGACTCCTTAACCTTCTTGAGAGAACAGGTCCAATACAATAGTTCGGGAAGTTTGGGAACATTCTTGGGACTAAGCCGAGACATTATCATTCCACAGCAAATACTGTCATACAGAGAGAGGGCAGGGATGGGTATTCCTAATTGTAGAAATTCTTCCCTACTTAAAAATCCTTCCTGCCCCAAACTGGGACACAATTACCTTCCTCTGAATTCAAAAGAATCTCATCAGTTTATTCTTTCCATGGTTTCTCAGGCAGAGAGAGACAAAGAGAAAAAGAGAGAGATTTGCCATCTATCCTACGCGCGCGCGCACACACACACACACACACACACACACACACACACACCTCCTCTCCATGCACTATCTCATCCTCATTTTTTATCCTCGATAGAAAAGGAAGAAAATATCACGCCCAGAAGAAAATGTGAACATCTAGGTCACTTAACAGAGCAGGAAACATGAAAACTTACAAAAAGAATGAGATTTTATTTGCTCAAAACACCATCTGCACTGGCAAAAGTACTCACCTCATAGTCTTTTTCTTTGCTGTGGCTGTCTGTGAGTGACTCAGGAGGAGCACTGAGCAAAGGTGACTGGACCTTTGGAGCCAGCTTCTGCCACAATCAATTTACTGCCTCGTAAAGTTGACCACAGCTGGAGGAGGGGAATGCATTTCCCAACACACCATAAAAGAGTCCTCGATCTCATGAGGAGAGAGAAAGCTCCATTTGTTAGTAAAAGGGGAGGGTGGTTTTTCCTCTAATAGTTGTCCCTCTTTGTGTTCCTGCTGATATCTGATTACGCCGCCTGCTTGCCACCTCTGTCACGCTTCCTTGTCTGTCCACGCAGCCTCAAGATCTCAAGAGCCACATTCTTCCCCATTTTTCCCATGGTTGCACCTCCTGTGCTCAACACTCCACTCCATATGCACAGACACTTTAAAATATGTAGCTATTTGTTAAATAGGTGAGGGAAAGAATGAATAGCTCTTGGGTCACTGCATTGCTCCTTTCTCCACTTTTGTCCTCTAAAGTTCTCTTAATTTAACTTGCCTTATCATTAACTCAAAAATGTCTTTGCCTCAATTATTCTAAGTGAGCAGAGCACCATGAATATGGAAACTATCTAGTCATACAGTGAGAAGATAGAGCTAGTAGATATTTGCCATGGCTTTTGCTTGCTTCACACGTTTGTAAACTCTTCTTATGGTTAATGAATTTCTCACCATAAGAATTCTGTCTTCCTAAAGAAAAGTGTAGAAAATCTCTTCCACAGCCTCTCTTTCCACTAGGGTAGACGAAGAGGCCTGGGCACAGTGGATGGGATATGTCTGTGAGTGGCTGAGATCCAGAAGAAAGTGCAGGAAGAGGGGTACCATGTGGAGTAACGGAAATGTGTGTCAAGGGATGGCAGGGAGAGGTCTTGTGTCAAGGTCAACACGAGTCAGGAAATAGGGACATCCTATGCTCAGTACTGGCATGAATCCTGCCAGACCTGTGCTAAGGGCAGCAGCAGTCAAAGCTCCCACAGGATGACCTAGGTCTTATCCCTAGCTTTATAGCCTGCAAACCTGATTCATCTCTCCTGTGGATCACTAATGTCTTTAAAATTTTTCTGCTTAACATAGATAAAATATGTTATGATTGACATAGAAATAATTGACATATCATAAAATTAACCCTTTACAATACAGTGATTTTCAGTATATTCATAAAGTTATGTGACCATTATTACAACCTAATTTCAAAATATTTTATTACCCCCAAAGGAAGCTATATATATTCATTAGTGGTAATTCCCATGCCTTTCTCTCCTTATCCCTACAACTACTTATCAATTTTGTACTTTAGGGATTTAGTTATTCTGAAAATATTTCACATAAATAAAATTATATGATATGTGGCCATTTGTTTCTGGGTTCTTTCACTGGGTAGGATGTTTCAAAGTTCACTTAGACTGATGCAGGTATTGTACTTCACTCCTTTGGATGTCTTCATGTAGTATTTATGTATAGCTATATACCATATATGTTTATGGTATGGTACATGAAGTATTTATGTATAGCTATATACCATATATGTTTACTCATTCATTGATTGACAAACATTTGGGTTGTTTCCACTGTTTGTCTCCTATCAATGACACTGCCACGATTACACATGTTTGGCTGTGGTGTATATGCTCAATTCTTTGGATCTATATGTAGTAATAAAATTTCTGGGATATAGGATCACTCTGTGTTTAACTTTTTGAGGAGCTGCAAAGCCATCTTTCAAAATAGCAATAGTCTTTTCACTCCCATTGTCCCTAATAATATTTGAGGGGTTAGTAGTTCTTTGGATGGTGTCTATGAACCAGAAGTGATAACGCCAATAGTAGTCTACAGTATGTAGGCAAATTATGCAGACATGCACACAGACAGACTCTATGTTTCTGTATTTATGAAGTCCTAGAATGACATATCCACCTTATCTTTGATCCAGTACAAAGTAGGCTTTGTTAGAGGAGAAATTTACCTAGATTTCTTTTCAAATTGGAAAGATGTGTTGGCAAAAGATCAAGAATGGAGACATGGGTGATATATTGTTACACAAGATCCTTCTATACTTTTCATAAGAGTTTACTCCTAACCCCCCACATTCTGTGCTCATTTGTGACATGGTGTTATAATGAGGACACACCCTCCCAGCTAGTCTATAATTCAAGTCCTAAAATCCCAAAAAATAGCTAACAAATAACAGAGGTCAACCCGTGGAAAAGGAACAGATATTTTGAAGGGAAAAGACAAGTACGTGACCAGTATCTGCCAGTTAGCAAAAGGAAGTTAGCTACTGGCAGATCTCTCTTATCAAAGCACACAAGCAGGTGGTTGGAAACATCAGGTCGGAAAACAATAATATGTATGACCCTTAGCTTTCAGAGCAGCGTCCTCCAAGTCAGATGTGAAAGTCTCATTGCTTCAGATGCAATTAAAGAACAAGGGAATACTGGTGAGATTCTGGTGGTATCTGCAAAGGTCAACACTAACTTATGTTTGTGGTAAATGTGACAATGAGATACCTTTAATTAAAAAACAGAATAAATTTCTTTGTATTTAAGATAAAGGGTTTGAGTATTTTATTTTAATATACCAATAAAAAGATAAAATAAAACTACGTGATCTGGAGAAAAGGGTATATGTCAAAAAGTAAGACCTAAGCTTTTCCTACCTAGGTAACTGGCCAGGATTAAAAGTGAAAGCCCCTGTTGCAGGAACAGCTCTGTGGTCACCGCAGACAGCAATGGCTCCTTGGGAAGTAGTTATCAAAGCATGATCTAAAGACTGAGCTCTGGGGTCCCTAAGGCCTCTTCAGGGAGACTGCAAGGGAAACTATGCTCGTAAAAAATACAAAAAAAGTATTTCTTCACTTTCTGTTCTTGTTCTCTCTGTCTCATACACCACAGTGGGGTTTTCTAGAGGCTACTTGACATATGATATCACAAAAGGTTGAATGCAGAAGTAGATATGAGAACTCAGCTTCCTTCTACGAAATCAGACTTTAAAGAGATTTGCAAGAGTGTAAAATAATACCAATCTTCTAACATTTTTGTTTGGGAAAACATAACTTAATTCTTAATATAAGAAATATCAAACATAATTCTGTGGACAAAACATACTGGGATCCTCAATAAGTTTTTAAGAGTATAAAGGAGTCCTTCTTACAAAATTGCTGAGGACTGCTGATAAATATATATATTTTAAATAGGATCACAGCATAAAAATATATAAATGACTGAAGTCAGGGTGGGGAGTTCCAAACCCCGTGAATCTGCCTTTTCCCCTTTTCCCACTCCCAGGGAACAAGGAAGAGTCCTAGGGCTCTACACAGACCCACAGCTTGGAAATCACTGTATTAGCCTAACATCAGCATTTTGCAAATGAGAAAAACTGACCCTAGAAAAACATAGTGATTTAATAAACTCTTCAGACTTTTCAGATTACTTCTGAGTTTTTCCTCCCCACATGCAATCAGCAAAAAGTGCCCACCAGTGGTCCAAAGCTTGTGATGGGGAGGGACAGCATGCACACTTACTACAAGGTTGATAGCTCTTCTCTAGGTAGAGAAACAAGAGAGTCACAGGCCCCCACTCCTCCCCTGACTTTTGCCAGAGCTGCTTAAGAAACTTTCTACTTCTACACAGAAGACTGACATCTCCTTGAGGAGTATATTATACTTTATACTTAAAATTTTTTAAGAATAGATTTTAAGTGTTGTCACTACATAAAAATGACAAATATGTGGATGATGATTGGCTTTATTTAGTGATTCCATTTTGAATAAATATATCAAAACAATGTTATATATCATAAGTATATAAAATTATTTGAAACACCAAAAGCTAATTCAAAAGAAAGAGGACAGGCAGGTGCTTGGTAGTTCTCTGGACTGCTAGGCTGGAGGGTGGGAGCTGATATGTCTTAGTCTAAGAGCTTTTGAACTGGATAACTCAGACCTCCATGATGTAATGTAGGGAATCTATGAACAAACATGAGAAAAAAATCTTTTATTCATTAATTTCCAACTGAAATTTAGCATTTTCTGAGATTATGAATGTAGATAACAAGAATACAAGCCTTAGCAGACTGTATGTGCTTGCCCAAGAATCACGGATATTTTCATAACACATTATGAGATTATAATAGCTATGTCAAAGTATTATTTAGACTTATAATTACATTGAGATCACAGCATTATTGGTTCCACTGTGAGATCATTTTATTTATATATATATATATATATTTTTTTTTTATTTTAAGGATAAAAGGAGGGAAACATTAGCAGACATACAACATTTTACAACATATCACAAGCACAATACAGACAATAC
>NW_004955494.1:1406172-1426996 GCF_000276665.1 Chinchilla lanigera
GCTCCCGGAGAACTCGCTGCCTGGGCGCAAGGCACGGGGGCTATTTATATTTTTAAAATATCCCTTACATATTACCGTCAAACTTTTAAAATTTGAATAAGTAAATTTTAATATAATAAATGTCTATTGGAATAGTCAATTTTACTTTGTCCATTTTAAAACCTTGTTCTGAGAAGGGATTCCACAGATGTCACCAGGCCATCAACAGGGTCCCTGACACTACAAAAGTCCCCACCACCACATTTCTTACTCAAGGTCCTGACCCTCAGGATTGTCTAGACAGGAAACTTGTACTTGAGCACTTCAGACAACCAGAGCCAATTTATACCTATACACCCCTGTTGGTAACAGAGAAAATGTCTAAAATATGAGGCAAATAACACATTTATCTTTGTACTCTTTCTGAGCTGGTTAGAAGAGATTGACAAGTTCCCCATCTTTTCTTTAAAATGATTCCCAGGGCTCTTTTCCATGTCTCTCCGGTTTCATAGTTAGCCCAGACCTCTTATTTTGATAATTAAATGCAAAGGCCTCTTATTTTGATAACTAAAACATAAGCTAAGTTGACAGTGTAGGAGTGCAACACAGCAACTGCTTACAGTTTCAGTTGAAGGTCCAGGCAGAATGGCCTGCTGGATAAGAAAAGACATGGAGTAGACATTCCTTTCAAATGTATTCATTTTTCAAGTAACACTAAATAAAAGTAAATATCCCTGTGGAACATTATTATATAATTTCTTTACCTCAAATTTTAACCACCTCGTGTTTTAAACAACAGTGTTGCAGCTCATTTTTTGCCAGAGCTAATATTCAGCCAAATACCATAAGATCCAAGTACATCCTTCCACAAACGTAAAACATGTGAAAAACTAGTCACAGAAAGCAGGAGCTCTGATGCTGAAGAGAACAGAATGACCAATTTGCAAGCACTTGCTGACCAAGAAGAGGCCTTAACCTGAAGTGAAATTACCCACAGACAGAAGATCACAACATTCAAAATTTCTTGCAAATTTATTTATTTTTTTTCTGGTATAAACTGCACTTGTTTGTGTGAAATGTGGTTATATACACTAGGCAGGGTAGAGAAATAAGATTTATATATTCCAAAGCACATCTCTGAAAATAAATTATTTTTACATCCAAACTCCTTTTCTTCAGCTTTGCCTGCTTCATGTTTTCCTCCTTTTACTTTTAAAATAAAAAAAAAAAAAAAATACATTCGAATCTTCACTAAAAGGAAAAAAAAAGTCTCATCCTGTTCTCTCGTGCTAATGACTTCCTTAAGCTCCTCTTCTCCCTTTCAAATGAGGTGACTTCTTTCCTCTTCTCCATGGGGCCACTGCTCCTGATGATTTGTGATCACGGCTGTCATCATCTTCTGTTACCTCAGATCTTCCCTGCTCACCTTTCCTTCAGCTGCCTTTTCTTCTCCTTATATCATGCTCTAGATGTTGTTTCCTCCTCCCTACAATCAATGAGCAGTTGTTCTTTCTGGATTCTTTCTTGAGGCACTGGCTAGATCCAAGACCAGGAGCTATCATGGTAAGCCTTCTGTTCTGCCTTTAGCAAGTGAAGGGTCCCACTGCATGATCACACACACATAAACACGGATACACACACATACTTCATCCTAGGCACAGCTCATCTCCAGTAAATGTCATCTAATGAATAATCTGTACTATACTAATTACTCATGAACATTAACCATAGATTTTTTTCATATAATCCTACTGCCTATCCCTCACAGCAAATATTTAATCATTAGGGTTCACAGACAAAATATACAACAAAATCAGTAAAATGTTTTATCCATACAGTGAATGATACAATTATCATTATAGTTAGGATCTTGCCCTAAAAATTTACAGAGAGCTTCTCCATGTCAATGAAATGAAATCTTGCAGGCTGATGCTTCTGCTGGTCACATCAACACTTAACACCTGTTGAGAAACAATGAAAAAGTATTGGGCATTTGCTATGTGAACTTTCCTGACCACATATAAATCAAGTCCTCACAACTATAATACACAACCACTGAAGACAATGACTGCGCAGACAAATCAGAGAGGTTGCCTTCTTTGCACACTTCTCAAGTGCTAATTTTCCTTGGAGTGCTCCTATTATTTTCTGTTTTCCTATTCCCGAATAGAACCCTGGAAGAATTTAATATTTCTGCTTTTTCCTAGGCAAACAATTCCCAGAAGGTCTCACTGTGTGTGCATGTGTTAGATCATAGATCAATCCAAGAGCTGGCTCACAACAGAATTGGGCAAAGTCCTCTAAGAACTCCCAGTGAAGTTGGAGACCTCAGGTGCCAAGAAACCCACAGTATAAGGAAACAAAACTGCAAAACTAAAAGCAACTTTCGTTTCAGATCTAGAAATCGGAAAATATTATGTTAAAAAAATAGTATGAAGTAAATCCACAAGAAAGAAAGGTTCCATTTACCATCAGAATACTAGGTGTCAGCATCAAACTATTTGTTAATACCAAAGTACAAATTTATCTCATATTTAACATTTATAAAATTAGAATGTGTCTTGTAACCAACAGCAATTAGAATTACTGTGAGCAATACTAATGATGTAATTGTCATTGTCGGTGAGGTGTAAACTTCATTGCTATTATTAGCATTATAAGTGGATTATTTTAGGACCTGGGCATGGTGGCATATCCCTGTAATCTCAGAACTTGCAAGGCTGACGCAGGAGGATCACTACGGGTTTGAGGCCAGCCTGGACTATAGTGAGTTCAAGGCCAGCCTGAACAACATAGTGAGACCCCGTGATTTTTTTGAGTGAGATTCTCAAAAAAACAAAAACAAAAATGTGGAATGATCCACACCCTCTGTAGCAGAAATATTTAACCAATTTGTATCACATATTTTTTCTTTTAAATAATAAAGCACTGATTATAAAATAATAAAGATATTATAACACAAATCTAAATAAGAAAAATATTTATTACAAACTATTAAGGTATTTTTTAAGAACTTAGGTTATAGGAAAATATTATCTCATAATTTTGTCATTCTTTCACATAGTAAGCATTTCTAGCTGATGGTGTGTCATACTTGAAAGATGATAGTTCAAATTATCCTGAAAGATGGTCTCTAAGATAAGAGAATAAATACACAAAGCTTCATGTAAGTTTACAGACAAGAAGACCAATTGTGGAAAATAAGAATCCAGACTTTCAACTCCAAATATGGATAAATCATCAATATTCCCTTCATCTCTATACTGTCCACAGTTGAGTGAAAGTAGAGATTTCTGGAGGGTTTTACAGGAGAGGATGTCACTTGGAAAGGAAATAGGCCTTGCACATAGCATGTCAGGTGGGGACCAACACTCGTCTTTCACTGGACACAAACCTGTGTTGTAGGGTTGTAGTTGACAGGGAGTGTTGTTTCCGTGTCCCTCACAGAGATGGTCACGCTGCTAATAGAGGCACTGCCCACTCCCCAGATTTCAATGTAGCCCAGTATCAAAGGGTTTGTATCCATGATGTAATTGTTTAAAATTACATGGCTTTGCATTGTATTCTGTCAAATTGAAAACAAAGAAAAATAACAAAATGAGTTCAATTATTCCCAATATCTTTTTAGGCACAAATGTGGATGCTGAAGTGAGTTGTGTCCTTAGATAGTGAAACCATGATTTCAGCATCCTAGCTTCTGTCATCAAGTAGCATCTACTCTGCATTGGCACCTGCAGGTTCTCTGGCATTGCTCTGAACTCTACACAAGACAGAGCCTCCACTAATATTCCACATGTGGGGGAGTCACAAAACATTCAGACCTATCCAAGGCAAGACAGGAACAGGGCTGGCTGATATAGACACAATCTACCCATCTGTGAAATGGTGAACTGAGATAAGTTACTGACAAGACCTGCATAGGTTCAGCCACCATAGCTTTCCTGGGACCCAGACAAAGTCTCCATCTGAAATCTGGAGGAAGGGAAGGATGTGAATTAGCACCATGAGCAGGGTGGGAATCTTTGATGGTATTTTGTTCCCATATGACAACAAGCATCTATAAGTCAATATACCTCTGCACCCCTTTCTTTATCAGTCACACTCACCTGGATGACAGAAAATCTGGCCAAATAATAGAGTCCTTTTTCATAGGAATCTGCAAACAAACAACAAGGTAAATACACCCTCGACCCCCAGGAGAGAATTCTAATTACCTACTAGCCTTCATTGAGAGAGAGGGATTATTTTTATCTGATTATTTTTTATCTTTCTTCTTTGCATAGTTCCATTTCATAACCTAAATCTTCTTTATGAAGTCTGTCAGACTCTGCACCCAACCACAGCTAACATAAAACGTTTGAAATAAGTGAATAGATGCATGTTTCTGACACAGTAATTTCGATAATGATTCCTAAACTCACTGGTAAATCACTTCTCTTCCTTGAGATTGGCCCCACCCAACATCTTTCTAGTTGCTTCTGAATTCCAGATTCTTTTTGTTAGATGTGTATGTGTGTATACACGCAGACACTTACACGTTCATAAATACCGAGATGGGGTCTCAGTGGGTTTATCTTGAGATTTATTAGGCAGTTTTTAAATGCGGTCACCAGGGGCTTTAGACTAGCTCTCTTTGTTCCTTACCCTTAATGTGTGGCAATTCCCCAGGGGAGTATGAAGGAGCTATGTTGTGGGTACCCCCATCCTCCTCCCTCCCACATGACTCTCACCCTTCCCCATGTGCTGGTCTCTTCCTCATTCACGTGTCACTCTGTTAGCCCCCAGAGTCTATCTTCTAGAACTGAGCCATCCAAGACAAAAGCCACCAGAAAACTGTAGCTACATAATTTTAAATTAATTAAAATTAAAATTTAGCTGCTCAGATGCACTTGTCACATTCAAGTGCTTGATAGCCATATACGCTTAATACTACATTGAACAGCACAAGATATAGAACATTTCTACCACTGCAGAGAGTCCTACTGGACAGCACTGGTCTAAAAATAGCTAATGATCCTTGAGTCATTCCCCTAAGAAGTTATTAATTCCTGTAAACTTCTAATGAAAAATTCCCCATAAATAGCACAACTGATAAGAGACATTGTCTTGCTGGGACAGTAAACCATGTAATTAGGAAATGTACCTTTGATCACCAGCCATATAAAATTTATCTGGCCACAAATTAACTGAAGTCTGGCAAAATGAATTAGGACACTCAAGTACTGGTGAGAGATTCAGTGCTAAAACTCATTTACCTAAATCATAATAATCATATATAGTATGGATTATACACTTGAAGTAGCACATGACTGCACTTTAAAATTCAAATATGTTTTAACATGGAAAGGGAAAATACGAGCACATAAGATATCCAGACACCAAGTCACTGACACAGGCAGGAATGCCAGGCAGTTCCTACTCACCAATGCTCTGCCCATCATCCCAGAAAAGCCATCCTTCAGCAGTTCCCGCATCATCTAAGGCCACCTTGAAGCCCATGAATTTCTGACGGCTGCCATGAGGTGGGAGAGAGGCATTAGCTACACTCAAGCCACAGTCACAAGCCAAGAATATTCATTAAAGCAAAGGAGCAAAATGAAGTGTTAAGGAAGGGCGTGAAGATATGACGTGTTGTGTACATGCATTAACTTCCCACGAGGAACATAATCTTTACGCCCTGCAAACATGTGCTCTAAAGAAATGAAACTTTAAAAATGGAATGCTAAGATTCGACAGACAAGGGAACTCGGTCTGGTTCAGTCTCCATGTACCCGGATGGCTCCACCTCATGAACAAATGAACTTCTAAATGAATCAAAAGGGAATACCTGTAAAGTTTTTGTTTGTTTGTTTGTTTGTTTGATTTTTTGGTACCAGGAATCAAACTCATCGTATAAAGTTTTTAAAGAAACTAAGAGCAAAATAATTGAGTTCCTTCCTTCCTCCTAGTAAGAAAAATTCAGATGCAATAATCCTTTTCTCATGACCCATTTCCCAAAACACTATAGTAAAATCTGCTTAGAAATATCTTAAGTCTTCAATTTCCCTGGAATTAAATGAGCAAGAGTTTATGCACTTTATCAGTGATATTAAACATACATTCAATTTAGTCTCTGTTCATCTTCTTACTAGCTTTGTGACTCTGAGTTAATCACTTTGCATCTTAAAGCTTCTCTTTGCTCATCTGTAAAATGGAGATAACACTATATATCTCAAAGGACTTTTTCTTTTATTAAAAAACAGAGTATCTCCAAATAGATCTCCTCATTTTGGTACAGTTCAAGATACAGAGAAAGCACTCACCTGATGTTAGTTGTTGCCAGTTATTATATAGACCTAGGTGAAGTATTTTACAAAAGGAATCTCAATCTCAGTATCAATTGTTATATAGCTTAAATAACTATTCAGCAAGTGCTTTCATAGGAAAGAGTCAGATAAGATGCAAACTTCTAAAACTAGCATGAATTATAATTGCTCCTATTTTGACTTCTGTTTCAAATGTCACTTATTAGACCTATATTCCCACCCACTTAGATATAAACATTGTGAATAATTCCTCAAAGAGTGCAGAGTGTGAAAACAAAGCAAATAAATATAAAAGAAGAGTTTAGAAAATTGCTTTTTGCCTCAAGAGCGATGCTTGAAGCTTTGGTGGCATTCATTACAAATTACTGAGTCAACCAGCATGCAAAGCAGGGCCCAGGTCCATCATTCACCTTAAGTGAGTGTTCCGTGCAGGCTGCTGCCAGGGCAGGATGTAGCCTCCACGCACATGAAGATTAATGTGTTCAAGAGGGGCTGGCAAGTCCTTCCACTGTTCCCTTGCATTAATGTCCACACCCTGTGAGCAGAAGGAAAAGAGAGGATGAGGGGCAGGACACACACCTACCTCATCAGTGCATCTGGCAGACATCTCGTCTACCTCTCTGAACTTGCTGCCGGTTCACCACCACTCAGCACATGCCTGTTAGGAAACTTTCTGCATTCATCCCACCGCTATGTGACATCTGGCTTTGCTTCTGTAATGTATTGTGAGGGTCCCTTGCCTTTGGGGAAGTTCTACAGCACAAAGCATATAAAGTGCTAGGATGGATCACAGCCCACCTTCACTGCACAGCCTGTTTCTATGTCACAGGGCAGTGCTAGCAGAGGTTGTACAATCTCTTTATTCCCTTTTTGTTGGCACCTGGAGAACTCTCCACGACGGCATTCTTAGACCTTCTCTTTTACCAAGGTTAACTAAATCTCCATCTCCACTCACTGCCATCAACTTAACACAGAAAACAAATGTGTTTGCTTACTTTACATATCTTTAAGTTATATATATGCTTTTATGTTTGATGTATTTATCTTGCTTCATCTTTGACAATCTTTATCCCATGTAGTATGCAAGAAGTGCTCTGTCATCTGAGGTATAAACCTCAAATCCTAAAGGAGAATTCTTATACATATTATCAACTACAGCTGAGCTTGTCAGTGTTGGATCTGTTTGATGTTTAGAACTGACTAATTCTCGTTGTGTGTCTGCCCTGTGCTTTTTTGTTGTTTGCCAACATCTTCAGTGTCTACCTAATAAATGCCACTAGCCACCCCTCCTCTACCACATCATAACTACCTAAAATGTCTCCACACATTGCCAAATGTTCCCTTGTAGGAAAACATTTGAAAGCTTATTTTAGAATTAAGGCACAGTTATTATTAACAACAACTAAATGAATATGTGAGTGTGTCCTAATAAAACTTTATTTACAAAAACAGGCGACACCCTGATTGGTCTGTGAGTCATTGTTTACCAATCTCTACTACAGCACAAATATCAATAACTTTTAAGGATTACTACAGGAAACACTTCTTAATTAATTTCAATCATGTAGTCTTCATTTTAATTAAATAACAAAATTTTGTTTTCTCTAGGTGGCTTCCCCATCAACGTCTGTCCTTCCACATGATTTCTTTTACCAGGTCTTCTATCTTCTATTTAAAAACCTGTGTGACACTGGCCATTCCAGGAAGCTTTCCTTTGTTAGCCTGGTACTTTACTTTATTTCATGTGGTATATATAATTATTTACATATCTAATTAGCATGTGTGGCAAGCAAGTATTAGTTCCTCATTGCACTATGAAGTCCATAAGGCAATGTTTCCTCTGCCAGTGCTTGGAACTCCAGAAAATGGTTTGCACCTGGGCAAATGGAAGCTAGACTAAGTCTAGCAAGATGCCAAGGTTTTAAAATAAATGAAGCCCTCACTCTCAAGGTCTTGCAATTCAGGTCAGCCTTGTGATGCAGTACCTCCATAAACTATGTGTGCTAGATGATTCGCTAGCTTAATCCTAGTTATCCCTGCACAACAGAGCTTCAAATTCAAAAGGAGTGACTGTGTGTGAACAAGAGAATTAAGATGCAGAATCACCGTAGCTAGGGTCACATGGAAGATGTTTTCTCTCCCCAGAAAACCTTGGCAGGAAAGCACATAGAAAATCCTAACATGGTATCATCTTAAAGATAGATGTACATCAGGTATGGTGGTGCACGCCCGTAATCCCAGCACTTTGGAGCGTAAGGCAGGAGGAGAATTGCCATGAGTTCAAGGCCAGCCTGGGCTACATAAGTGAGTTCAAGGTAAGCTTGTACTACATAATGAGACCCTGTCTGAAAAAAAAAAAAAACAAAAAAAAACTGATTCAGCACAGCAATAAAGAAAGTCTGACTGGAGAGATTCAGGACTTCATGGGATAGAAAAAAGGAGCAACTCCACCCCACTTGGATGAGAGGGGCAGACACAGGCTTGGATTCTTCTCTTGGCTGCTGTAAGCTTCATATGTAAAAGCATGTGTGATGCTTAGACTTGCAAATGTCAGACCCATACCTCTGAGTGCATTTTCACAATGCCATTGTCACTATATGGAACAACTCTTCTTTGAGCATCTACGCAACAGCAGTAGATATTTAATAAAAAGGAACTTACAGGAAGAAAAGATATAAGCAAAAATTATAGTTTATAGCACAATTTCAAAAGTTCACAAGTGTCTGTCTTATACACCATTGTGTATGGTGATAGTATAAAGAATGATATAAACTCACAAGTCAATCCACACAAATCCAGCCCCTGAATGAGAGGTTTTATGCTTATCTTACAATAGTTCTGTGAAGGGGTGATCTGACTTAACTTGCAGATGTGAAAACTCAGACTACATTTAAAGTGACTATTAAAGACCCTATCGCAGGTGGCTTCCAAAGCCAGCATTTGGCCTGAAGACTGTCATATCTAAGGAGTTTGTTCTTTACCATTTTCCAAGATTGTAGAAATATTTAGGAAACTTACTGTGTAGTAATCATACCAGCGGGCTTCAGGGAAATATGCGTTGACATTTCTGGCATTCTGAAATTAATCACAAACAAGGTGAAGGGCGATAGCCATTGTGCTCTAGGACACTGTAACAGGCTTGCAAAAAAAGGTGTTACAACAATGCTGGTGACCTCATACCCACTTGCCTCAGCTCTTTGGAGATTAGCAATGCCTAGAAAGCCTTGCTTTCTTTCCCCCTTTTCACAAAGGAAATTTTCTTACCCAAAACAACCCAGGATATCATGTGTAAAAAAAATCACCATCTGCCTATGAACTAAACCCCTTCCACCTCTAGAGAGACACTTGCTCTTGGGTTTGGAGCAGAAGATCATGTAGATACAGTAATATCTGAAGGGAGTATCATGAACTGGTGTTATAATCACACGCCAAGTCATCCACCAAGGAAGTAAAGAAATAGCTGTTGCTGTCTGGAACACCTTATGGAAAGGAGGCAGGGCTTGCCAATAGCAACAGGATAGCCAGGCTGCTGTAAGCAGCAGAACCTGGAAGGTTCTGCATTAAGAGTGACAGGATTTTAATGAACTGTTTACACTATAGGCCTGTATTCCTTATTTTAGTTAATGTACTAATGATATATTCTCAAATATATGATAAAGTTGTTTTGTTCTTGATGGTGCTTTGAACCATAACAATTAGGCTGACTCTTAACATGGAGGTGGGGCCAGAACACCTTAGCAGTGGACTTCTGCTCAGAAGAAGATGGAAAGACAAAGGTGGAATAAGAAATTGTCTCTCAGGATACAACCCCATGTACCAGGCTTGCTTTCTCTTCTAATGCGGTTGACCCACCCTCACCACTGGGACCCACCACCCAGCAGAAGCATTGTGATAGTTTAGATTTAGAATGTCCTCCCAAAGTTCATCTGTTCACATGTGGGCTTTTGGAAGGTGACTGGATCATGGGTGTGCTGTGCTCATTAGTGGGTTAATCCATTGATGAATCTTTAGCTAAATGTGCTGCTTTTAAAAGGTGGGTCACTGAGATTGTGACCTGGAAGGGTGTAATTCCTTCCCTGACTCCTCCCTTCACTCCCCACTTCCTGGCCTGGATGATCAGAGCAGCTTTATTGCATCAGGCCCTTTAAGCCATTTATACCTTGAAGCCAGACAATCCATGATCATGCATGGATTGAGACCTCTGAAATTACAAGTCAAAATAAGCCCGTCTGCCTTTAAGTTGTGGGCATTGCTACTGTGTCTCAGCAAAGAGGAAAATAAGTAAGCCAGGCATCCACACTCACAGGATCCAAGACAGGGCTGACCAGCAAAGCAGGGCCCAGAAGGAACTGTCTGTCTATATCCCAGGTCACCCGGTCTGATACAAATCTGGAAGGGAAAAAAGTGACACAATCAGACCGAGAGGAGGACCCAGCCCAAAGCCCTAAAGAAATTCTCCATGTTCAGATCCAGTCAGAAATCAGGTTGCATACTCTGCCATCCTCTTTCCTATGCTTCATCAGGAACACCCAGCCCCTAGTCTCAACAGGTCAAGTTCCTCTACGTTGAAAGCTGATTTAGTTACATCCTCTGCTATAAAACGCCTCTATAAAACATGACACATTTCCAGTGCAATACACAATTCATCACACAAAGCCTGTCTTGGTATGCATTTTGAAGTAACAAGAACTCATACTCACTTGAGGTAATACGTTATTGAAACTGTTATAAAAGATAGGGAAAACTGCATAGCCAAATGCAAAAAAGTTATGCTATCTGTGCTGTATTTTAAAACTAACTTTTTTATTCAATAAATAGCTTTTCATCAATGACTTAAAGCATGTGGAATACTGTACTGAGAGAAGTAGTAAACTACAGTTTCTGTCTAGAAAGAGCTTCTGATTTAAAAAAAACCATTTCTTCAGTTTGAAGGAATGGTCTGCATTCACTGCAGAAAAAAAATAAATAACTTATCCATTAGAGAACAGGGTCCCATCTGGACACTCACTCATAGAGAAGAGGCCTCACAACAGTGATGCCCTCCACGTGAGCCTTGTACATCAAGGTATAGAGGTACGGCAGCAGGGTGTATCTGGTCTCCAGCACATTTTTGGAAATATTCACGAAGGCAGCGTCCCAGGACACAGGGTCTTGTCTCTAAAGGAGGAAAGGAAGTCTTCAGAGTTCATGCAAGAGGAACTGGGGAAGTTCAGAGAATGTTTTTCCAAGTGCCTCACACACAGTTAAACTAAAGTAGAGTTGAGATTCCAAGAATTTTCTTACTAAACTGGAAATTGACATAGACCCTCTCCCAGAAAGAAAATAAAATTTTCCCATCAGACATTCTTCTTGGGATGCATTAGGAAGGCTCTTTCTGAACAAAAAAATCACCTAAACAATACTGAAGAATGTGGTTCATTGAAAGGAGGGTTTAACTGTTTTCAAGACTTCCCTAGGTAAACACTTGGCATCAACTTAGCTCACAAACACTTGCATACTTTAAGTGAGAAAAAGAAAAGCAAAAAACAAACAAAAAATGGGCAGCACTGAGGTCCTACCCTGGTGCCAATGGTGTTGTGGTTCCTGGAGAACGGGTAAAAGGCCCCCAGCTGCATCCAGCGAGCACACATCTCATACTCAGCATCTTGAAAGAACCCACAGATATCTGCCCCTGTCTGAAACAAGACAAAACATAACAGGCCTTTGGTCATTTCTGAAAAGTGCCACCATCTTGTAGGCAATCACGAGGAATCTGAAGGCCACTTACATAGGATATGCCAAAGAGGCTGAACTCCATCATGCCTGCAATGAGAACCACATCTGTGTCAGGCAGGCATCAGGACCTGCCTGCTCCTCCTCCCTCACCAAGGATGTCGCCTCCCTCCCTGTCACCAAGCCCTGGAAACAGGCCCAGGTACCAATGATAGATTTCCTCAGCTGGTCCCACGCGGCCGTGTTGTCCCCCAGCCAGTGTCCTGCCCAGCGGCCAGAAGAGGGGAATGTGGAGCGGGTGATGACGATTCCTCGCTGTCCTGTCACCTCCTGCACAGCTCTGGTTGGAGGAGAATAAGGAAGTGAAATGAGGCCAGAGCAGAGGAATGAAGGTCATAGAGATTCAACCTCCAGATCCCTTGGTTAGGGCATGCTGATGGCTGCATGACTGGGGGAATATAGATAACTGAGCCACAGAGACATCGGGCTCACTAATACAGATAATAAGAGCAGTGGTGTCTTTCATAGTGTTTTACAAAGAAATTCATCATATAAAAAACCCTGAACTGTCTCAAAATAGTAGACAAGCACCTTGCTATTTATTTACCATTTGGTTTCCTATATTTGCTGCTGAATACTATAAATTACTTCTTAAGAGTTTGCTTAGAATAATTTTTACTCTTTCAACTCACAGTGAATGTTTGCCAATTCAACAGTAGAACCGAAACATCTACCAGGAAAGGGGAAGAGAAATCCAACAAAGATGATTCATTTTTGGAAAAAAGGAGAGAGATCCCCATTGGGACTATTAGTTTCTCACTGATGGGATTACTCCTCAATTAAGCATGTCCTCCCAATTATAGTCATAGGGTCTGGCTCCATGCTCAAGGAGCATGTCCTTAACAAGTCAGAATTGTAAATAATTCTAAATAAATTTTCTTGATGCTTAGAATAATGAATAAAAGCAAAGTAAGAACCTATGTCCCTCACTAGACGTATACATAGGTCTTGTCAACTAGGGAAGGGAAAGAACAACTCACTCATAGGTGGGCCTGGTCTGGGACCATCCATACAGGCTGTGCACATCGTAGTGACGTACTCTGGAGCCATCTGGAAGGATCTGCTCACTCTCCATGCACAGGGTCTTGCTGCTTAGGCCCCTGTCCCTGGCCTCCAAATCTGAGGGGATGATTGTGAACAACAGCCTTGTTACTTTTAGTTCCTGATTGATCTTTAAGGATCTGAGCTATGGATCATAAACTAATTCCCATGGGTTCTTCTCCCACTTCCCAGAGGCAAAATACTGTTTGGTTATGAGCTCCAGTGGTGGCAGCATCATGGTTTTCAACATTAACTCCAATGGAAAAAGTAGATGCTTGAGTGCAATGAAGAGGGTAGAACACAGGGTTGTCAAACCCCTTCTACAGATATAGGCTCTAGTGTAGGCCATGAACTTGTAAACTATTTCATATAATCTTATAATTCCATGAACATGATAGTGTTATCTGCCTCTTAACAGTTTAGGAAGTTGAGACTTGAAAGTATTGTGAAACCCAAGGTAGGTCACAGAACTCAGAAAACAAGTAATTTTTAGATCTAAGATATAAACACAAGTTTAACATCAAAATTCATGGACTACAAGATGCAGAGAACCTTCTCCTTCGGTCTTTCATGGCATAAGATTTTCCTATATGTAAATTAATACAAGCCAGAAAAACCAAGAAACATAGCAGTAGGAATCCTTTGAAGACACTGCCATGTTAACTGTTTTCTATCCTAATTAGAGAAATTGGCCACTACAAATGTACTAACTTCCATTTGTCCAACTGGGTAAAGTGTTGAAAGTGGTTTGGTCTATGAGCCCTTATAAACCACAGCATCAATTACGGCATGCTCTGAATAATCAGCCTCATCCTCTAGATGCTGGGCACTTCCAAAGGTCACCCTACTTCTATCCAGTGATTCACAGCTGGAGGAGGTCCAGAGTTCTTACATGGCATGTAGGGAGGACGATTCAGAGTTGCATCTGTGCAGCCTGAAGGGACGGCTCCATTCACAAAGCTCGCAGGTTCATTCATATCCTACAACACATCAAACATAGGTATGGCTTACACTCAAAGATAATTAAGTATGTTCTGCCCATTCTGAGATAAGAAAGCAGTGAATAAATCATTTAATATCTCTATAGATGCTTGCTCAGGGAAGCTATTCATATCCTGGAGAGCATTACTCAAATTTTCACTTAAGCTGTACAGGATGACTGGCCAAATGGTTAAATCAGATTCCCTCAAGGCAAGCAAAGTTGTAAACATTTCCTAGTATTGGCTGACGATGTTTTACAGCAGGAACTTCAGGTGAGGTACAAGGCTTGAGGTGCATTAAGGCTGTATCATGCAAAAATGGGCAAGTGTATTTACTGGATGACAATTACCCTGTAAAGGACAGTGTTTCACATGCTAAGACAAAAGATAGACACACATCTATGCACATGTACACACACAGACACACACACACACTTACAATCCACATGCCGTCAAACTTCAAGCTCTGCTCTGGATTCCGTGGGTTGCTGTAGAGCTCTTTAATTTCCCTCTTCCACCACAGGACAGTTGAGTTACGGAAAAAGTCTGGGAAGGCCACATAAGCGCGGTATTGCTATAAAAACAAAAGATAACTCATTTCTGCCAAATGAATGTAATAAACAGCAAACAAGCATTTACTTAGAACTTAACTTGTGCAAAGACTTTACTACCTGGTGGAGATAGTGACAGGCTGAGCAGAGCCAGCATAGTGTTCTTGAGTGCAATGAAGAGGAGTAAGCACAAATCATATACCCTAGAGTCTGGAAAACACCCAGAAACTGTTTTCCTCTACATATCAGTATGAATGGCAACAGCAACCTCAACTCATACTCTGATGCTTTAGATGCTCAGCCTCAACTTCTGTTCTGATTTTTCCTAAACTCTTCTCAAAGGCAAGGCAAGAAGCAGAAAGATGACAAGGAGAAAGAGTAGACATGAGATGTACTGTAGCAGGCTAGAATGAAACATCCACTATGAATGAGAGGAAAGGATGCAATTTCGTGTCATGACATTAGAGTACAATGCCTGTTTCTGTGTTTCCTATGGTTTTGAGAATCACAGGAAAATTTCAGCTGTGTGTAATGTGAAGAGGGAGGACCTAAGAAGCAAATTTCAACCTCCCTCTCTCTTCATGTTCCCACAAATGATAAAAGTAATGTGCTTATCATACCAATTGGTAGATACAAGATATCACTCTGTATTTATGCCATAAGCTTTTAGAGAACAAGAACCTTATCTTATATTTTTCTGATCAATTTTCTTGCACCCTACAGTACATAGCTAAGATCCTGATGTAATATGAACAAAAAAATAATAAGTACTCTGTTTAGTTATAGGTTAACATCACCCAGCAGCATCAAAAATTCACAAACGTTTCTGTATGCCATGTGGTTCATCATAGGACATGATGGTAGCTGTAGGTCTCTATAAATAGACTCCTCTATGTTAATCACTCCCCTATAGTAGTCAAAAAGCACCATATTACTAGGGGTGCGGTAGGAGGAACAGCAGAAAGAGGACTTGACCTGGGGTAATTCTGATACACAACAAAAATACCAAGGAGGAACCCATGAGTCTAGATAGAAGGGAAAACAGGAACACAAAGAAAATAAAAATGGATCCTCCTGTATAAATCTGACTTATAGAGACCGAGGTTCCACATCACTAGAGATATTAGGAAGTTTCTTCTTAGAAAATAAAAGTAGAAACCATAGAAGTAGGAGAACAGGCCTTTTCACTACAGAGAGCTTCAGCTCAGGCAAGGTCAGAAACAATGGCATATGTGTGTGTGGAGGGGCTGTGTCCAAGTCACAACTGTATCTTTAATACAATACAAGTGGGAAATTAAGCCAACTATGTTTTATTAACTCCAATTATTATTCTCTGACAACTCATATCCATGTAATGAAAACTACTGCCATTCTCCTAAGTATGGGGTCTGCCTTCTCCTCTCAGAACTCAATCCTTGCCTTATTGTTCCTGCCATTATTTACCTACACATGAGCCTTGAATGGCTAAACAGGGCTACTTATGCAAGCCCACTGCATGCTACTAAAATTAATTACTGGACTGAAATAAAACTCCAAACGTCATTGCAGAAATTTGCTTTTCATAGGTCTTGGTTCTTGGTTGTTTTGAACCACCCCCAGCAATGTGAGACATGGACATTGTCACACCAAGCTCATAGTTGGTATTACTAATATAAATAGTTGTAACTATTCCATCTACTAAGAATCTCTTATGATCAACCTAACAAATTCTGTGAACCTCTAAATGAAGGGTTTCTTATCAAAGTCACAATTGTATCGTTTGAACAAAAGAATCTTTGTGATGAGTACCCTGCAACCAGAGCCCTGGACATACGTGGTCACTACCCTGTAAATGTCACATGGAGTTTCCAAGTCACTGGGAGAACCAATACTGCTCCACAGATTTCACAATGACCTTGTGATTAGGGACAGTATTGGACTTCATGACTGAGGAACTGTAGGTCTCATATGACCACCCCATGACTGATGCAGTGGCCCCTCTACCAGTGTAAAAATATAAAAGTCAAGGAGCCTGTGTTTGAAGGTCACTGGTGTCCGTGTGGGCTGCCTGAAGCACCAACAGTCAAGTGTTCTCATGTGTGACAAGATGGAGAGGATAGGTGCCTATGTCTGTCCCTTGAATTCTCATTAAACAATAGATAGATAAGTGATAGATAGATAGATAGATAGATAGATAGATAGATAGATAGATAGATAGATCCAGACAGATAGATGATAGACACTTGTTCAAAATATGCAAAAAGAAAATCTTGAACTGTATCTGAAACACTCTTGCAAATTTGTGAAATGTACTCCAGCCAGCTTCTGGTTTTTCCTCCTGCATTTACTACCAAAAGATAAAAATCACAGTATATACACAGTTCTATTGAACCAAATCCCCAGCATGGGCTCATAATTATGCATAGAGAGTGCTCCTCCTGCCAGTTGTGATCCAGATGAGAGACTCAATCAAAGGCAATTTGTGTGTCACTCGTTTACAGTGCTATCTATATAGCCTCCTCTGTGGGAGTTGTCCCAGGCCAGAACCTTTGGTCCTACACAATGCTACCTCTGTCTACTGCCTGTTTCCCTCTAGGACACACTGCTTTTCCTGACATTTAACTTCCCTGGCTAATGCACGAACACTGGATTCAATACCTCCCAGTCTTGTTCCTAGTGACTGGAGTATATCTGTTACATATATTAATCCATCAGATAGAATACTACTAATGATAACTCTCAGAAGGCCTCTTGACTTTGGGCTTTGAGTGGCTACTACTAGAATTTAAAACTGCTATGCTTTATTCACACTGATTTATATCTATTAACTCTTGCTCCTGATAAAGTTCCTAGATAGTACAACATACATCACCTTGCTGATCACATGGAGTACAGATTCTGAGTTCCTATGGTCCTAGTCAGGGGACTGAAAAAAAGCTTTTTCTTCTATTTAAAGTGACTCTGTGACAGTTCCATTGGCTACACATGCCCTGCTACAATTCATCTAGAAAGAATGATCATTGGTGAAGAAGAGATAAAAGACAAAGTAAGGTTTTTACTCTCAAGAAGGAAGAAAGCCCTACTTTCAGGTACTATCAGAACAATAGATAACCCAGACAGCCCTGCTCACAGATATTATCAGAAAAGTGAATAAGAAAGGTACATCTGTTCACTGTGCATATATCTTGAGCAAGAATGGGGTGGAAGCTTCCTAGACTAGTAAGGAACTATGCACTCATTTAGGTGACAAATGTTTAATAAAGCTGAAAAACATTTATGTGCACCTGTATGGGTTGCTGGGATGCATAAAAATCAAGAATCTGTTCCCAGATGAGATGAAATTTTATCAAAGACTGGAACTTAAGGAACAAAAGGAAAGTAGAGAAATCCAAGTTTCAATCAAACTAGGGGGCAGGACTTATACACGTGAAGGTATAGAAGAATAAAAGAACAAAAGATGTACAGAGAAAAAGATTCAATAACTAAAGACAAAGGTTGGGAACTGTACTTAAGAGAGAACACAGAAACAACAACAAAGACACTAACTCTGAGGGAAGTAGCACTCCTTACAGGTGGTGCCCACTGACTATTCCATGGGCCTTTGGAATCTGACAGCTTTTGGGATGAAATTAACATTGTGCCTCCTAAAGCGAAGGATAAAAATTTAAGTTATTTTCACTGCCACTGGAAAGGGAACATTACTGTATGTGACGTAACCAGCACACGGACTAACACCCTGGACATAATTCCTAAGTGTTTCTCCCTTGCTACACCCAAGTGCATGGCAGGGGATTTTCAGTAATCGGGATGTGGCTCCTCCTTCCTGGCAACCCCTCCGCCAACATCCACAATGGCTCTCTTACCTCCACTTGACTGTCCCAGTCGAGAGAGGGGTCAATGACAATATCAGGGAAATCAGGCCAGACCTGTGGAGAAACACAAGTTTAATAGCAATGCACCATGCAATTTCATATATATGGCATTTTCCAAGAAAACAGAAACTACTGTCCAAGGGTTTGTAATACTTCCCTTGTCTTGGATGCCTGATCTGGAGTCAAATAGATTCTACAAAATTCTTAACTCTATCAACTAAACTTAATTGAAAAATGAAAAGTATGGGCTTCGGATCCCAAAGGCAAAGGACCAAGAAACAATATGTACAAACACACTACCATATCTTAGCGCCTGCCCCAGGCCGGAAATTGGGGGAATCACCCCTTGGTCATACCTTTCCCCACACAATGCCTCCATCATTGGGATACTTGATGAAGACGTCATCAGCCACACCCCGAGTGAAGGCAGGGTAGGGCTGCGTCTCATTGCCAGAAATGGCTGGGTCCTGAAAGCAAAGCACAAGTCAGGTGGGAAAACCACAGGCAGGGAAGGACAAGGGGGCAGCAAAAAGGGACATTTAGGAGACAGGTGTCCCTAGTTTCCATCTGAACTGTACTGTATCCGTGAATCCTAGGATATACAATAATTGTTGTGTTTCAGTTTCTCTTCTTGTAACAGGAAAGTAGATGCAGCATAATGTGTTCTCCACCAAAGCCCGGCCAGTGCCCAAACAAACTAATCCCATTCTCATGAGGACTAACCAGAATGAGGATGACCCGCATCCCATCGGCCTTCATGCGATCGATCAGATCTGGCAACCCAGCAAACTTGGGGCTGAGAGTGAAGTCCAGCTGCCGCTCCATGTAGTCGATGTCTGAGTACTGCACATCCTGTGGGAGGACACAGGGAAACCCAGGGGCTGAGGGTGGTGCAATCCACTTCCAGAAGGAAGCAACCGTCCAATATTGGTGGTGAAGTTAAAAAGTTTTTCCTGGCTCTTTTAAATCTTAGGTCTATCATTTGTTTAGTATGTGCTACAGGAAGTTTATCTAATTTTTTCAGATCTTAAGTCATAACATAGAAATAACATAAATCAGTAAGCCATAGAATGATAATATCTATCTGGAAGAGCAGTTATGAGGATAAATAAAAACTCTGAATGTGAAAATTATTTTGAAAATTGCAAATATAAACAATGATTTTCATTACTTTCCCCAAGTGTCTGCCATTGGGATCACAGTGGTTCATATTCAGAGAAAACTGTGTGAGCAACTCTCCAGTCATAGCACAATATTGACAGAAAACTAGCACAAAACAAAATAGCACCTCGTTATTACTTTGGAACATCCAATCTCGGTGGAAATCAGACACAATTTCTTATTATGATGAAATACAGTGTGACAAACTTTCAATTAATGAAACTATTGTGAACAATAGAAAAGTAAGTGATTAATTTTGTATGAAAGTGCTCCATGGAGTATTTCTGACTGTTGTACCCTTTTGTTCTCCACTGAGGCGTAGATTTTGATTCCATGGATACTTTCTCTAAAATGCATGTCAGAATGCCCATATGCAGAGCAGATAGAATGTAGCCTTGCAGCTGCTAAGCACTCAAACTGAGGACAGATCTCACCAGTAATGGTCTAACTGCATTGGGGTTCATTCTTCTTGATTACCGCAAAACTAACAGTTAACATTTTTCTCAGCACTGGTGAGTAAACCTAGAGCCTTGCACATGCCAGCTAAGTGCACTCCCATTGGGCTACATCCCTAGCACTTTTGGGAGGATACTACTTTAAGGGAGGATTTTGATAAGATATCTAGGCTGGCCTCATGCACAGCTAGAATCAGTCACCACATTTCATTTGCTGAGTCATATTTTATTCTTATGGAATCTGTTGGGACTAATTGGTCTCTCAGTGTATCCCAGGGAGGAAAGGGGGCTGGAAGAAGGAAAGGACAGACAAGAGATAAGACCTGGGCCAGGTGGAGGCCTCTGTACTGGATGAGCAAGAGAACTGAACAACAACAGCAGAGGGGTTTATTTATACTCTTGCAAAGTTAGTATTACAAGACACAAGGTTGCCTAGCAACAAATAACTGAAATTGTGCAGGCAGGATGCTTTTCCCAAGACTAAAGTAGCTTGACTATTTAGGCACTCTGGCTCTGTCTTGCTCTCACACATATGACCAATTTCCAGCTTCAGCTCCTCCCAACAAGAATCAAGAACTTTTTGACCAAATCTTCTGAAGTCATGTGAGGGGAATAGAAGGAAGCATGTACAGCAGAAAAAGCCTTGCATCACCTTGGTAAGAAGGGACAGGGCCCATCTGCATTACAGTGCTGGGGTGAGGCGTCATGTGACCTCATGTGAGAAAGAAC
>NW_004955494.1:1427151-1427696 GCF_000276665.1 Chinchilla lanigera
ATACAGGCTGGCGATCTCAGAGTCATTCTCATATCCATAGCGACACAGCTGGAACCCCAGGGCCCAGTAAGGCACCATCACAGGCCGACCAATCACCTGGAAAATACACAATATATTAATTCGTGAGGCAGAAGTCAGATTTAAGCTGTACATGCAGTAACAAAAGTATTTCTCCAGGGCTGCAAGATAAAACATCAATGAGTACAAATCCAGAGATAAATTGAAGAGATGAGGAGTTACTGGAATACCTTAGAGAAGTCTACTGGAGTAGAGCTCACAACCTAAAAATTGGGGAAAATTTGGTTTTATTTTGATTCCTAGAGTTGCTCTACTGTTAGAAACACAAAACCCAGAGAGAAACAAATGTCTGGATTAGCAAACAGGCTCCTTGTGTGCTATCTGTGTGACCCTGGGCAAAGTGAAGCACAGATTTGTGCTTCTGTTTCTAATAAATACATGATAAGCAAATGGGTTCCTTCCTACCTCAGTGTACTGCTGAGTGACAAGCTCTGGAGTTGGGCCCAAGAACACATAGAAGTCCAGAA
>NW_004955494.1:1428386-1429765 GCF_000276665.1 Chinchilla lanigera
TGTAATTCACTTGGTTTTGTGTTCTTTGCTATGTGACTTTTGCCAAAATAAGATTTCAGTTGTTGTATTATTGCACAACCCTGGACTGAAACAAATAAAATACTAAACATAAAAAACACTCCCCACGGAATTGCTCAGCAGCACAGCACCTGCCTGGCAAATGCAAGGTCATGAGTTTGACTGCCAGTACCAGAAAAAAAAATAAAGAAAAAAAAAAAAACACTCCCCACAAGATGAATATTTGATCAAAGAATGAAGCTAGGTCACACATACTCTAAAAACCACAGAATGTAGCCAGATAGATCCTTAGCATATGTAAAAGGAACCAACAGATTGGGGGGATGAAAGTGGGTGGTGGAAGTGGTGTGTTGTATACATGAACTGAGTCCCTACAAGCAGGTGATCATTATGTACTACAAACATGTACAAAAACTATATACCTATGAAGGGGTCCAAGAGGTGGGGGAGGGGAAAGGAAAATGGAAAGAGGTGTGTCCTGTTGTTATGGTTTGTGTCTGGTTGTTCCCCCAAAGCCTCATGCTATCATGGGTAGGATTTTAGAGTTTGATACATTTTGGGTGTGAGAGCTACACCGCCCTCGGGCTGATAGTTTCACATATGTAAGGGAGAAAAAGAGGCTGCTTGCCCCCATTCCTCCTTTCTGCTCTTGTTGCTTTTGCTATCTAGGGCTACCATGAAAGGTTGCCCTCTGCCATGTGCTGCCTTGCCTTGCAGTCAGCCAAGTATGGACTGAAACCTCTACAGACTGTGAGCTAAATAAACCTTTCCTTCCTAAATGCTGGGTGTCAGGTATTTTGTCCCAGCAATGAGAAAAAAAAATAACCAAGATATCTGTACATGTATTACCTCTCCAATTGGAATGTAATCATTATGTACAAATGTGTTACAATAAAAGAGAGAGCAATGACATCAACCTACCCATGGCATTGCTGTTCAGCAGGAGCACACCATGGGCACTGCCATCCTCCTCGAGTCCCATGTAGTAGGGGTGGACACCATAGGAATTCATCTTGAACTGAGAGCCATGGGGAAGAAGAGGTACAAAGTTAGAAGACATCACGCCTGATGAAGAAACTAAATAAATTCTGTTCATTGACATGGGTCTTGACCTATCTGAGAAATAAGTTAAACACAGGAGAAAGAAAGGTGCCCACCAATTGAGCCCCCTTGTCTAAGAGCACAGTGTGACAAGCTATGTTGAACCAGAAAAGAGGAAACACAAAGCACATATGGTGTAGTTAGACAAAGGCAAAAACATAGTGTTTTAGTTACTTTTCTCATGGCTGAAAAAAATATCCAATGTCCAAAGTCAAGGGAAGAAAGATATATTTAGCTCACAATTCTTAGAGGTTTCAGTC
>NW_004955494.1:1429865-1438555 GCF_000276665.1 Chinchilla lanigera
GGAGACATCTAGACACAAACCAAAATACACAGATCCCACTCGTCCTGTGCTTACCCCTGGAGGCTGGTCTCGGGAAAACATGCCCCACGTGTGCCAGTTCAGGTCTCTCCGAAAGGCTGTGTGCTCCGTTTCCCCAAAGCCATAGATGTAGGAGGAGGGCAGGCGGGTGGAGATGCGGAGGAACATGTCATTGAAGATGAAGCCCAGGACCTGCGAGTCCCAACTGTAAAGCAAAGGGTAGTTTTGGAAAGAAATTTAGATTTCCTACTGGCTTCAAGAACCTAACTTTCAAGGTGACAGGAAATTAACAACGGTTGCTGTGTTACATATTGATAACTTCAAAGTGGTTACTCAGGAAAATAAATATATACATGCAAGATTGATCAAATAATTAATCATTAACTGTGCTTTTCAATAAAGTGATATAATTCAGTGGTACAACTCTGTTAGCTATCCTGTATATACATAAATACAGAGTTTCCCCTTCTTTCTTTTCTCTTTTCCCTCATCCCACTTGCTTTTTACTTTTGAGCAGTTTCCTTTCATTTCAAAATGTCCATCATACTTCCTATTTTTATTCACTCTTTCAGGTTCTTACACTAATGAGACAATATGTTGCTTACACATGCAGATCTGATTTATTTCACTTATAGGTATGGTTGTGACCATTTTTAATTCAGTATTGCTTGTATTGTTCTTGTGCTATTTTGTAAATAGATGTCTGATTGTTAATATGTTTTTGTTCTTTTATCTTTAAAATGAAAGAAAAAGAACCTGACTTCTAAAAATAACAGAACTGTTGCTTCCCTCCCACCACTAGATCCTGATCATCTCTCAAACAAAACACAAAATCTACATACTTGCTTAGAATAAACACAGAAATCCCTGCTGCAAGCCCAGGAGTCAGCCGTCACTCACTAATTTTCTGAATCACCGCCTCCTTTCTCTGTGCCTTCCACACCAGCCCAGTCACTTCCCGCCATCTCACCTGCCACTTTCCATGCCAGACCCACCTTCCACACTTCCTCCTCAATGCCCGACCACCCTCAGGTATGCAGAGCATCTCACATCATGTCACTCCTCTGGTGACATTTTTCAACGACTTCGCATGAAAACAATATGTAAAGACATTAGGGCTGCATCTGATCTGAGTTCGTCTAACATCGCAACTTCATCTCTACTACTCCCTTTTCCAAGTATTACATCGGTCTTCTATTTTTTGACATGTCAACTCTCCTCCTGTTTCATGGCCTATGCATTTATTAATCACTCTATTTAAAATTATTAAAGGCATCTGTACTGAATTCACAGGAACATGTAAATGCCTCACCAACAATTGTCACTTCTGATTAGAACAGACCTGAAGGAAATAACTTATTCATGGATTCAGAAATGGAAAGTGTCATGCTTTGAGCCAGAACAGTATCTACAAGGACATATAAGTAACCAGAAAATCCAAATCAGACTAGAAAACACTTACATTATAGTGCCTGTACTCTTCCGGCGAATCACAATACCAAATGGATTCTTTGTAATGAGGACATCATAGAGCTGGCTCTTAGCGGTGCTAGATGGAACCTTGGGTATGTTCAGAGGGATTGGGACTTCATAACGATTGTTGTTGGGGTCATAAATCTAGGAGAAGAAATAGATTTTAGGTAAGGATAGAAATGGGGAATAAGGGATGGGGATATAGCTCAGCAGCATAAGTGCCTGCCTGCCTGGCAAGTGCAAGGTCTTGGGTTTGATTCCTGGAACCCCAGCCCCCAAAAACAGAATAGAAAAGAAAAAAGAAATGGGGAATAAGTTCAATATTCAGATTTGACTATAGTTAATATTTTAACATAGAACTAAAGATAGCTAAAAATGATGGATTTCAATATTCTCATAACAAAGAAATGAGAAATATCTGAGATGATAAAGGACGTAAGTATTCTAAATTGACTAATTCACAATGCATAAGTGTATCAAAACAATATACTGTTCACCGTAAGAAGTGCAGCTATTGTTGTCAATGGAAAAATCTTTTAGTCAGGGCTAATGCTTTTGATATCTATACCCTTAGCAGACCCTTGACTTCCCTAACAAAGCATCTAGATGGGATATTTCTCATCTTTTGTAAGCATCCAATATCTAGCATGTAATCAACATAGCAAAAAACAATATTAGACTTAGCATTTTGTGGTGTATCTGTCAAACCTTATTTTTAAGGCCTCTAAGACAGCAGTACATTCATCCCACATTGGTACTAAGTTGAAAATTCTTTCAAAAATCAGTGCCACGTTTCTGAATATTTTCTTCAGTTTTGTGTATGTGCATAAAGAAGTGTTGTGAGCATCTGAAAACTATTTGGAATTATGAAATGATTCCCTCCAAAAAACATGAACTATTTTGCTAAAAATATCATAGATTTCCTTGCTGAAAATGATATATACACTGATCCACTAAGTATGTATGATAATGCTTCCTTATACTATTCTAGACACTAGAAATATGAATTGAAAACTCCAAGATTATCAATTTGAGAAATTCACATCCTAATGGGAAGTGAAAGAGACATTTACAACACTGGTATGGTGTGAGTTAAGGCAGAGCTATGTAGAAATACTGTGATACTAAAGACAAGGAAATGCTTAACATTTTCTAGCACACTGAGAGAGTCTCATGTGAGAAATAGAGACTGAGGCTTCAAACTTCTGTAAGCATTAACCAAGGATGGAATCAAGATCAACTTATTTTCATAAGGAAACAAGACACACAAGGCCCTGAACACTGAAAAGGACTCCCAAAGATGCCCACATTAGAGACAGCTACAGTACTATACTACCAAAAGGAAGGGTAAATTGGAGTTCAGAATACAAATCCAATCAACTTCAATCATTTTAACCCATTAGATGCCCGTCTCAGGCCATAGCTCTAGTGAGAACACAAACAGAACAGCAGTCCCTCACCTATGCCACATAGCGGGAAGGTGCCTCACTTTTATCTCCAGGTCTCATTCTTGAAAACAGGTCCTCAGAGTAGACATCACAATCCCTTTAAATGTAAACTAGAGCAGATCTTACCATTCTATCAATGATTTCCACTACTCTTTGGATTAAGATAAAAATAAAGTCTATTAGCCTGAAATTTGAAACTTATTTAATAGATTTGAACCTTCACTAGCAAATAATAGGGAGACAGAAAAGGGCTGAGTCAGTAGCTGACACATAAACCATGTTTACCTTGAACTGCAGCATTTCATCCTTATGGTAGGTCACCTGCAGGCGGAGGGGGCTCACGGGAGTGGAGGGGAAGGCGTTGGTGTAAAGAGAAGACTTTAAGGAGATCTCAGCGCTGGCTCCATGGGAGTCATACTGAACATTGCTGACCGAGTACAAATCGTTGACAAAATAACAATAAGGGACCCCAGGAGAACTGGATTCCTGCAAAGTAAATTTAATATCCTAGTCAGCATGTCTTCCTGAAAGACTTGGAAAAGGCAAATAACATGGAGATGAAGTCACAACACTTATTCACTATATATCATTTGGTAGTATAAAAATTTTAAAATACTGATCTCCAAACAGAATACTTCAAAAAGCACAATTACTATGCTTGCTGAGTCTCACATCCATATCCACTTTCTTTGGAACCCATTTTTTTTATCTCCACTGTAAGTTGGTAGATAGATTCACATACTGTGCTCATGACAGTAGAGGACAGTAGAGGATTTCCATGAGCACTAATGCCACCAGCATGCTTACCTCCCAGACGCAGCCACGGGCAATGCAGTTCGCTTCAGAAGAGCCATGCTCATCAGGGTAACAGTCTATTTTTTCTTCATCCCTTATGTTTGTGCTCCACTCCACTGTGTATGCTTCTCCCAGGACAAGATTAATTTCTGAGATAATGGCAACCTGTAAGAATGGAGAAGTCACAGTGAAAGTCATGCTCAGAAAAATGTCTTGCAAATCTGAAATATTTAAGCCAACAAGTAGACATCAGTTGAGAGTCTATGAGACTTATATGTGACTGCAGTTTATATGAAGAAAGTTTTACATATGATCAGTGATCTCCTTCATAGCAACAAGACAAATGTCACTACATTGAAATCTTGTACATTATACTGTGGAAAGCATTTGGTTAAATAAAACCTATTGTGATAACCATTTTGATTTGTGTCCATAATTCCTCATCCTCGCCATTATTTTTAAAGAAAGGATCTGTCCTACTCTCCAAGATTATCTCATGTTGTTGTTCTGCACTCCCCAAACCAGTTCTCCTCATTGGTCTGCAGTGACAGGAGAAACAGTATGTAAGAATTGCATGACCTGGAGGCTCACTGCCATTTTCCTGTGGGATCTTAGGCTATTTCTTTCAAATATTTATGTTCTGTTTTTATCAACTTCCAAAGTAGTAAGTTCTATAGAGCATAACATCTCCTTACATTTCTAACGTCCAAGGATCTTCATTTCTCCAGCCTACACACTCCAGCTTTTAAATCCTTTCTGAATCCCAATCACCAATTCAAAATTCACATTTTTCTGCACTTTAGTCTTACATTGCACTCATACTGAAATAGAACTTTCTGCACCTGACACTGTCATTTTTCTGCAGCAATAAGATCATGTTTGAAAGATAACCATTCTTCTCCCAGTCTCTTCACAAGCTGAATCATGTTCTACTTTCCTGTCCTACTAAACCCCATCCTGCTGCAATCCTCCAGCAAACCTAGTATCAGGCATGATTAGGAGACATGGAAAGAATTAAATCAAGTATATGTTTCTCACTCTGGCACCTCAAATACTCCACAAATTTCCTACCGGACAAACAAATCTCCTTCTAAAATGCAGCTAAATTTGTTATAAAAGATTCACAGACTGACAATATAAACTTACTCCAAGTCCTTAGACTGGCTTACTCTGATATTTCAACTTAGAATGCTTTATCAAATACTCATTTCTAGGAAAATGGAGCCCATTTCAGGACACACTACTCTTTGCTTCCCCTATATAACACATTCCAAACTTCATAATCAGTAGCTAAATTTTTAATCAATGGAGCATAGGTATGACCATGAAAAGGTAAATTCAAGCTGAGAGTTGTTAGCCAGATGTTTCTTTCTTTATATGAAGACATGCCTCTGCAACTTTGTCTCTTGCATCTGCTTGCATTTTTCAAACATTTGGCCTAGAACACAGGCATGGACAATTAAAATATCCAGCCACTTCGAATCAAGACACAAAAAGACCTCAGTTTTGATCACCCTGAGCCTGTGAATCCATACCAGCATCTCTCTTCTACACTTCTAAAAAGGAAAGAAAAAAACCCCAATTTGTTACACTTGGGATGTTCTCTCACTTGGAACTGACGAACTCCTGTATGATATGTCCTTTTTCAAAGCCCAGCTCTAGGCTTGCCTTCTCCAAGAAACTAGGCTCAAATATTCCACGCAGCTTTTAACATCAACTAATATGTAAATTACTATCTCCTAAATGTTAGTGTGGGTTCCCTGACTCCTTTCTGTCACTTTTATGTGTATAGGTTATGTCTCCTCCAAACTCAACAAAGATTTACTTTGGTCTTATGTTAATTAATTTATTTGGCAGGGATTGCACTTGTTTTCACATATGCATTTTTTAAATGGCCTGCTCTTGGCAACATATGTAAAAACTCACATATGATTTATTTCTAGCATTATAATGGATGCATCTTCAATATGTTTTCTCAGGAAAAATGTCAAATGTCATCAACCTGCCATCACACTAGAAGCATAAATTGCCTTATTTTCCAGAAATTTCTAAAGCCTCTCACAAACAAATCTCCCGTAGCAGGAATCCCTGTAGTACTTTTGATCAGGATTATTGGGAGTAAAGATTTCTTATAATGCTAAGGAATTAGAGGAACTGATTACAACCTCTCAAGAGAGTCAGGTCTCATTACAACTCATTAACATTTATTTTATCACGATCTAATCAAATGAGGATTCATTTAATAGGATCATATATTCTTTATCTTAATATATTTAATCAGAATGTGTGTTGGAGTCAGTCTCAAAATACAGGTCAAAAAACAAACAAACAAAGAAAACAGGCCCTTCAAAATTTTCATTCAAGGGACTCCTACAGCCCAACTTAGCAATAGTTATAAGTTTCCAGATGTCTTTTCCTCTGATCCTGTCCCCCACTTCCCTCACTGGTCTTCTTGTGTGCTTCATCTATTTCTCTAAAGCTGAAATCAGTGAACAGAGCAGAACACTGAGGTGCAGAGAAGACAGTGAGGATGGAAAAACCATTCCTCACTAGCTCTGCAATTCATTCTGTCTGGCTATCTCCTCATTCCCATTTTCTGTCCCAACACACTGACTCAGAACTCACAGTGATCTCTGATTCTTTGGGAACACATGCAATCTTAGCATGAAAAGACACCATGATGCCATACAGAATACTGAAATAAACACCTCAACAAAATGGACTTTTACCTTCAAATTAGGATCATAAGTGACGTTAGGAGAAGCTTGAATCAGGACACCATTGTGTTTCACGGTAACATTGGCAGGTTCCTCTGTCCCGAGTATTCTAATCTCCTGAAATGCTAAGTTATTGGGGTCTTGGTAGGCTGACTGAGAAATTGTCACATCCAAGCGGTTCTGCAAAACAATTAAGCACAGGGAAGCACAAGGTTTGCCTGTAAGACACACATTCTCCTGTATACTCATACAAATGCTACACCCAGGACCAGATACTTCCCCCAGCTCTGAAAGCTACAGATTTTGCTACTAATGCATGCTCAAGGAGCATAAGCTTCCTTGAATTGAACTAATCAGAAAAAAATCAGCAATATGCAGATAGACAATTGGGAAAACTTTATTTAGAAAGACTAGCTGCTTTGATTTGTCAATATTAGGGCCTGCCCTGATTGAACACACAATGCAACTACTAGGACTTAAATCTAAATGAAAATGTGTTCAACTAGAGTTGTGAATCTCAATGAAGTTGAATACACAATCACACACATCCACAAGCACAAATGTGCTATTGGTCAGATGAAAACCCACACTTAAGATTCGTAGAAATGCGGTACTCACTTGGGTGGCAGAAAACTCACACAAAAGGTAAACATTATTGGCCACAGTATCTGAAAGCAGAAAAAAGGCAACTCAGACTCCCTGCCCACCACAGCACAAATCTCACCTGTCTCTCCTTAAAGCTGACCCTGCCTCCCTGAATGCAGGAGTTCCTTCCTTTGAATGACTGAATGACATTCTATTGTATATCTACCACAATTTCTTTATTCATTTATCAGTAAGTGGAAACACGGACTGGTTCTGGATCTTGGCCTTTATGAATAACACTGCAGTGAACACGGGAGTGCACCAATCTCTCTGATAGACTGACTGCATTTTTTGGATATACACTAGAAATCGGATGGCTGGATCATATATTTCTATCTTAATATTTTAAGAAACTTTTACATTGTTTTACATGATTGCTAAATAAATTTATATTTCTTCCAAGTGTTTGTTCCATTTCTCTACACTCTTGATAACACTGCAATATCTTATCTTTTTCACAGTAATCATCCTAACAGTTCTGAGGTTGTACCTCCTTGCCATTTTGAACCCGTTTCACTGCTATTTAGTAATGATCAACACATTTTCAGACACCTGTCAGCCAGCTGTACGTCTTCTTTGGAAAGATATCACTTAAATGCTTTCCCGTTTTTAAGTTACAATTTTTGTGCTCTTCCAAATGAGTTTTAAGTGTTCCCAACATTTTTTACATTAACCATTTTATCAGATATGTGGTTTAGATGTACTTTCTCTAATTCCATGGGTGTTCTTTTGACTTTGATGTTTTCCTTTTTTAGGAAGAACGTTTGAATTTGGATGTAGTAAGGTTTCTTTGTTTTTTGTTTTTGTTGCCTCTGCTATACATGTCATAAAGAAGCATTGACAAGACCAATTCCAAGGAAAACTTCCCCATGTATCTAGGAGCTTTATAGCTTCAATCCTTACATTTCAGTTTTCAATCCAGTTTTTACAGTAACTAAGATGTGGAAATAACCAAAGCATATATTAGCAGACAAACAGAAAAACTGGCACATGCATAGAGAGGAGTATTATTCAGCCATATAAATAAGCAAAGCCTACCATTTATGGTAATGTGGATAAAGATGGCTCACATTATACCAAGTGAAATATGGGAAGAAAAATTGAACACTACATGATTTTGTTTATATATGTACTCTGTAAAAAGTTGAACTAAGATAGGCATATGGTAGAGCAGTGGTTGCAACAGACTAAAAACTAAAAAAAATAGGAAATATATGTACAAATTTCAATTACATGAAGTACAAATTTTGGAAATTAATGTACAGCATGGGTGTTGGTAGATGTGTTAACTAATTGGATTGTGGCAATCATTACACACAATATATGTATGTGTTGTACACCTTAAATATGACCAAACTTGGTAGATTACACATCTTCATAAAAAATAAATAAGTTCTTAAAAGTAAAATCTTGAGGAAAACAAGACTATGAACACAGTCTCCTAGACCAAAACCTATTTTTTCCTTCTCTTTTACTATACCTTTAAAAATATTTCCTTCCACAGCCCCCCGCGCCTTGCGCCCAGGCAGCCAGTTCTCCGGGAGCGGCAGCGCTCCTGGGTCCGAGTGTGGGCCGGACTCATACCACCGCGATT
>NW_004955494.1:1445266-1462254 GCF_000276665.1 Chinchilla lanigera
TTAAAATAAAAAAAATATATATATAAAAAAAAAAATATTTCCTTCCAAGTGCTTGCAAGTTAGATGCATTATGGCAACCTATTTACTAAGCTAAAGACACAAGAACTGTTAGTATACTGGGTCCAGATAAATGTGCACAAATCAGGCAGTACATGCCTTAGGAAACTATGTTCTTACTGCCTAACTGAGATGGCTTTTTTCCTGCTTCAACATTAGTTCCCATGCACTTTTAGGGAAACTCCTTAGGTTATAAATGAATTACAAGTCTTGTCTTTCAGGTGCCCACTAATAATAAATGAAAGTCTATTATTATTCAGTGGCCTGCAGAAGAAATCTGAGACATAGAAATGGGTTTGCCTTACATTTGTGGTGTATCTATTTCTGGCCTTGAATACACAAACCAAAGGAAACTCTTCACTCAGCTGACTTTTACTGATGGGAATAGAGAGAATTCTCCCACACGTAGGTGGCTAGCAGGAACAAAGTGCAGTAAGTCATGGATTAAGGTTTGAAAACAGAAATATTCTTGAACCATACTCACCATTTGATTCACCATCATCCCAGAAGAGCTCCCCTCTTGCTTCTTTGTTCTCATCCAGGGCAATGAGGAGACCAAGAGGATTCTTCCGACTGCGAGAAATGAAATACATGCAAGAGACAGACTTAGGCCTCCCAGAGCTTTGCCACATGTTTCCATCAATTGCAAATGAGATAACGCACTAGCACCAGGTGGATCCGCTTTCTTTCAGGCACAAAAGGAAGTTTGCACAGGCTTCCTTTTCACTAATGTCACAGAGGAGAGAAATCCCCCAAACACTGCAACAAACATCCAGATAGAAGCCTATAATTCAAACACAAGTACTACTGCAATCACTATATTAAAACTGCAACTGCAACTATTATTTACAATACAGGCAACTTGGTGGGAAAGAAAGAGTAGACAGTACTGGTGCAGCCAGGTCATAGTAGCAATGATCCCCACATGACAGCTGCCATCAAGCAGAGCCACTTTCCCTGCCTGAGCACTATGTTTACTCAGACAGCAACAACCTACAGTAAGCCCTAACTGTACAGTGGCAACATCTTCATTTGGGTACATATTACTAAGTTGATTTAAGACAAAAATAAAACATCATAATTGCCTGCTTTATAAGGTACCATGGGAAATATAAAACACTACTCAAAAAGCTGAGAAATTGGATGCAGGTAAAAGGGAAAGAAAGTTGTTTCATTAGGGATCTGCTCATTTGGCTACTCCTCTGGACAGCACTCCTCATATGGCTCTTGCTCCTCCTGTGCCCTCCCTGGTTCAAGTTTCCTACTGTATGTATTCACAGTTCAAACTTCCCCATCCACATCATGTTATCAATAAAATAGTCTACTCTGATTCACATTACATTTATTTTTTTTAATTTTAAAGAGAGTAGTGAAAGAAGAAAAGAACAACAGCATCATATCAACATTGCAAACATAAACAAAACATTAGCATCTTAAAAGATGAAATACCTAGGAATCAATCTCACAAAAGCAGTAAAAGATCTATACAGTGAAAATTATGGTGCTTGGGAAAAAGATTGAGAAGATATCAGAAAATGGAAAGATATTCCTTGCTCATGCATAGGAAGAACCAACATTGTAAAAATGGTCACACCCCCAAAATTGTTGTACAGATTCCATGCAATCCCAATTAAAATACCATTAGTATACCTCACAGATCTAGAGAAAACATTCCTAAAATTTATCTGGAACCAGAAGAGGCCTAGAATACCAAAAGCAATCTTGGGAAACAAAGGAAAGGCAAGAGGCATCACAATTCCTGATTTAAAATTCTACTACAAAGCTACTATGACAAAATCAGCATGGTACTGCCACAAAAACAGACCTAAAGATCAATGGAACAAAATAGAAGACACAGATACAACTACAAACACTCAGTCACCTTATCTTTGACAATGGGGCCAAATATGTTCAATGGAAGGAAGATAGCCTCTTTAATAAATGGTGCTGGAAAAACTGGCTTTCCACATGCTGAAGACTAAAACTAGACCCATGTCTTTCACCATGCACTAAATTAAAGTCAAAATGGATCAAAGATCTAAATATTAAAACAGAAATACTAAAATTACTGGAAGAGAAAGTAGGTAAAAATCTTGAAGACATAGGTGTAGGCAGAGAGTTTATGAACCAAAACCAAACTTCAGGAGAAATACTTCAAAGAATCAAAAACTGGGATCTCATTTTATTGGAAAGTTTTTTACACATTACATTTTTTGAGTTGTCATTGATGCAAAGTTCAGAAGATACAAAGATGAATGAATTGTAACTCCTGACTTCTTTAACCTTCAATAGTTTAAGAAAAATTAGACACATTTATCAAATAATCAAAGCAAAACATTTAAAGTGAAATAAAACTAAGATTCTACAGGAGACTGGAATAACACTTCCAGAAATAGAGTAGACTTTTCACTCTAGAGGACACACCCAGTGATATATTATTTGATTCTAGATACATTATAAGACATTTCCTTTTAAGGTAATTGTTGGGCTTTCAAGTAAATAAAGGATATATCCAACAGAGTTACCCTGACAACAGGAAAGCAAAACACTGCTCTCAAACTACAAGGGAGCACTGAGAGCAAAACCTGGAATTTCCCAGGGGTCAAATGTCTGAGAAGGCCAAAACTGGGCCACTACATCTGATAATCCAAGATAGAGAACCTGAAACTCCAATTCCCATGTGAAGCCAGGCTCAGTGGGGAAGCTCATATGATACTAAGTTGGCAGCAGTCCCACTGGCTTGCAACCAAAGGAAGGCAAATCACCTCTGGAGGAAGGAGACCCACCTCCGGGTCCATATGATCACTACATTTGAAAAGCAAAATATCACTAAACACACAAGCAACAAGTCACCATGAAAGTCAGTCAAAATAACCAACTGTACATTTATATTCTTGCAAGGACTTCAGAGAGTAGAATTTTCAACAAAGAGCATGAAATAACCGGGACTGAAAGGACACAGGGGCAGAGGGGCTTGAAATATAAGGCACAGGGTCTGAGAGGAGCAGGAGCCCTGACTCACACTGTTAGAATATAGTTGTGGCAATAAACAGTTTCCTGAAAGTGAAAAGTGACATTTTAAAGCTTTCAACTCCTTCTGTTCAAAAACAAAAAAACAAACAACAACAAAAAAGGTGAGCTTGAAATTCTTCCTAAGCAATAGCATGGGGTCACAGAGACACTAGACCTGAAACAATCCTTGCTTTTTTCATAGTAAAATACACCTCCTACGGTGGAGACTTAAGATGCTAATAACACTTGCACACAGAAGAAGCATGAGAAGTCACCTCACAGGCACTGTTCTCTCCCCTCTGTGGCATGTGATAACAGAGGTAACAGGCTGCACCTCTGGCTGAAGGAGGGGAGAAGAAGGGGAATCCAACATTTCACTTGAAGGAAGCTGCAAAAACTTCCATCCCAACTATTTAAGAGGCTTCTCTTGTACTGGAGTATAAGAATAATCTTTTTCTATTGGATTTAAGTATCTCCAACTAATTCTCTAGATGAGGTCCCAAAGACTCACATAGAAATATACCAGATGAAATTGCTTTAACAAAGTAAACATAATCTTAGATGACCAGAACATCTGAAGTGGCAGAACTCCCTCCGTTGGAAAAATTTCAGAATGTTTAATGCAGAGGAAACCTGAGCTTCACTTGCATCATTCAGTATGCACAATGCTGAACTGTGTATCAGTGGCAAAGGGCTTTCCCAAAATGCTGAGGGCACTAGGCCTGTTGAAAAGGATAATATATGCAAGACACAAACACAATAAGATCAGTGAGTTGGTTCGGAAACCAGCATGTTTTGGCATGGTTGGTCAATATGCAGATTAAGGTATTCAAGGACATGCAGTTGTGCTAAGGTCAACTTGGAACCTGCTTTGGTTGGCCTTGAACACCCTCAGAGTCAAGAAGTCCACACTTCAGGCAGAACAATAGTGAAGATTTTCATTTTGCTACAATAAATTCTGTTTCAGTGGGAAAAACAGTCTAAATGGGACAACTAGAGAAAAAGAAAGTAATTGTTTTGGATTTAGACATAATTACATAAAAAGTCTATCATTTGAGAACTTAATAAAGGAAGTTCAAAGTAAAAAGACAAATTATGAAATTCCCAAAAACACTCAGTGTGTGAAAAAACAAAGGAACTATAGTTTCAATCACAAATATTTAAATATGTAAATCTTTCATAAAGATTGAGTCTAAAATTCAGGAATCAAAAAGTACAAATGAAATATCAGCAACATGAGGAAGATTGAGACTTCCAAAAGGAGGGAAATTTATGAACCCACTTTTGAATCACGAAAAGAAATACATTAGTGTGAAAAAGGGAATGTGATGTGAAATTCTGGAAGGATGGACAGTGGATCCTGACTCTCTAGAAAGGAGAATAAGAGAAGCAAGAGAGGAAAACCATGGCTGCATGATATGATCAAAGCAGAGAGAGAGACCAGCTGACCCTCTGTGCCTAGAAGTGAGAGTTTTCTCAAGATACAAGCATGTCAGTGCTAAAATGGCAACATTTCTGGGAAAACGAAGACTTACTCCTTGAGCTGTCAGTGTATTTTTGTGAAACTGGGAGGACTTCAGATGAAGATGAATGTCTCTAAAGACTGACCTGGGTGCAGCTCTAGGTCAATAGATTCTTCAGAGGACACCAAGGCATATGCAGGAAAGAATTTGATGACACCCCCCAACAAGCACACACACACATGTCACCCAGAAGCCTTCATAGGGCTTGTATGGCATTTAACATTCTCTCTTCAGCAGACAAAATAAGGAAAAAAACAGCTTTGAAAACAGTGAAAAAGAAAACCAATTTTAAAAAGACAAAAACCAAATTTTTAGAATATTGAATTAGATTTGAGAATGATGCTTCAGGGATTGGCGGCATTCATTATGAACTACTGAGCAGACCAGTATGCAAAGCAGAGCCCTGGTCCATCATTCACCTTAGGTTAGTGTTCTGCGCAGGCTCCTGCAAGGGCAGGATGTAGCCCCCACGTACATGAAGATTAATGTGGTCCAGAGGGGCTGGCAAGTCCTTCCACTGCCCCCTTGCATTAACGTCAACACCCTGTGGGAAGAAGGAAAGGAGAGGATGAGGGACAGGACACACACTTCCCCCACCAGTGCATCTGGCAGACATCTCATCTACCTCTATGAACTTGCTGCCCATTCACCGCCACTCAGCACATGCCTATTAGGACACTTCCTGCATTCACTCTGCTGCTGTCACATCTGCGTTTAATTCTGTAATGTCTGCTAAGGGAATCATGCCTTTTGGCGCTTTCTCTAGTACAAGCTGCACATGGTCTTTGAACAAAGAAGACTGGTAGAAGAGGATAGACAATCTCTTTGTTGAACTTTATTGGCACCTAAAAAAAACTCTTCACTATGGCATTTCTAAATCTTTTCTTTCACCATGATCTACTGAATCTCAAACACCCTTATTGCCCCACGATCACCATAACTGCCTAACAACTCCAATTTCAGAAAAGATAAACAGCACTTGACTTTACACAACCTTATCATTAACTTAATGCATCTGCCTTCATATTTGACATCTTTACCTTGCTCCCTGTATGATTAGTGCTCTCTATCCAGAATCATAAACCTCAAATTCTAAGGGACCATCCTTCTACATTTTCCCAAATATAACAGTTTCTCTGTCAACACTGCTGAAATATTGGGCTAGAAAAGTCTTTGCTTTGAGAACTTTCTATGATTTTTCATGTTTAGCAGCATTGTCAGTGTTAATATACTAGACATCAGCAAAAGTCTATATACCCCTGCACCAATGTTACTACCAAATTAGCTCCACACATTGCCAAATGTTCTCAAGGCTAAGGCTAAGCTCACTTAAAGGAAGTAGGTTTCTCTGTCCCCAGAGAGCCCTGAGTAGAAGCACAAACATATAATCAGCCTAAGGAAAAACTTAGCCTAGCTACAAAGAATTAGTGACAAACATAACCAGGGCTCCACAGGACAGAGAAGAGGAAGAAAGCCACTTCCACTCTTTTTGCACAGTATTCATACAATCCTGATGCTAAAGTTTGGAACACTGGGGCTGCAGATGCTCTGTTCTTCTCTTGCTGCTCAATATCAAGTACTCTAACTTTGACTACTCAGCAAGTCAGAAGAGGAGGACACACAGAGGATAAGCACATCCCTGTTTCCTTCAGCAAGAGTCACACTCTGACTCCTTCTTGTGTCACCAGAGACTTTCAAAAAGCTCCACCAAAGAACCTGTGATCAAAGTGGCCTATGGGCCTCACACCAGACCAGAACCTAAACAACACAGCTTCTGTGGGCTCCTCATGGGGAAATGCATGTGCACTGCGTAGATTGCAAAGGTCAGTCCCCACACATCTGAGTGCCTTCTCTACATTGCCTCATGCATTCCTGATCTTAGGATGTTATTTAGGACACCTCCTCTTTAAACATTTATGTTATAGAAAAACATATTTAATAAGAACAAAGGAAACTGTGTACTTGGGAACTTACTTTGAAAGAAAAAAATATAAACTATAGCTCATACCACAATTTTAAGAGTTCCCTAGTTGGTGGTTATACACCATTGTGAATGGTGATGTTATAAGGAAAGACAAAGACTCCTATGCACAGAACACTCAGGACAACCCAGGCCCTCACAGACAAACTTTAAGTTTATTTTGCGACACTTCTGTGAATGGGTGGTCATATTCCATTTACAGGTAGGTAAACTGAGGTTATTAGGTTTAAAGTGATTTGTGCGAGACCACACAGGAGGTAGATCCGGAGCCACTGGATTAGGACTGTCTATCTAAAGCCCCTGTCTTTACTATTTTCCCACGTGTATAAAGAGAAACAAAACTTACTGAGTAGTAATCATACCAGCGGGCTGCAGGGAAATATGTGGTGACATTTCTGGCATTCTGCAATTAAACACAAATAAGTTCTGCCAGTGAGCAATGTGTTTCAGTACAAAAAATTAGCCTGAACACAAAGGGTTCCAAACAATGTTGGTTGAAAGAGATCCACTTCTTCTAGGTATGGAAATGACCAAGCTGAGGAAGCACTACTTAACTTCCTCCTTCTCACACAGAGCAACTTGGCTTACAAACCAAATGACTCTAACAAAGCTCTTTGTATTCCAGAACTTCAGAGGAAAATATCAGCACTGTACATTTAGCCCAAACCCTATGTAAAAAGAGAAACTCCTGAGGTTGGTCTGGAGCAGAACATGTAGGTACAATACGAGGGTATCATTAGATGGCATCATATGCAGATGTCAGAGATTCAGAGAGAAGTGGTAAAATGGCTGTTGCAGCCAGCTGTGGAGGGAGGGCTCCCCAGCAGCAATAGAACAACATACATGGCTGGGGGTAGTTCTCCTGCAAAGTGTGGGTTTCATGGTGACACAATATTGTAAGAAACTCTATATATATTCTTGACCCACCCAATTCTCTACTCAAAATTTTACTTAATGGAGAAATGTTATCCTCTCAAAGGGATCATGAGGCTATTCTGGAGGTGTTCATTTGTTTGTTTTTCTGACTGTCCTACCCAGGATTGTTAGGCTGAATTGAAAGAAGTGCAGGCTGATACCAGAACACTTAAGCCATACACTTCTACTCAGGAGAGGAAGACACAAAAGGAGAATAAGAGAGCATGACTCAGGATGGGTCATGCACCTGCCTGCTTCTCCTTCTCCTAGTCACTCAGCCTGGGAGCCGGGACCCTCCACCCACCAGCACAGCCCTCCACACTCACAGCCTCCAGGACAGGGCTGACCAGCAAGGCAGGGCCCACCAGGAACTGACTGTCTACATCCCACGTCACCCGGTCTGACACAAACCTGCAAGGAAAATGAACTGGTCACAATCAGAGCCCAAGGCCTGAGGAAATACTCCATGTTCAAATCTCAGAGAGAGCTTTAGCTGAATCCACTGCTATCCTCACTTCCTAGTGTCACCAAGAACATGTGGCCCACTCTGCACAGGTCCAGCTGCTCTGAAGGCAGATATATATTTGCTCACCATGGCTCAAGCTACACACCAGGTTGGCCCTCATCCCTTACATCTTCACCGAAGTAACTTCCCCTTTGGCTCACTGAACTCATTAAGGCACAGGCCTATGGAACCCAACTGGTAAAAGATGGAGGGAAATCTTCAAACTGGCAAATGACAGAGACATTGTGCTGTGTTATGTTGTATCCCTGGGGAACATTTTTCACTTGATAAATACCTTTTCTACATTGACCTATACAAGGACAAAGCATCATCTTTCTCTCATGACCTTATGACAAAAAGAAACCATGTCTTCACTTTGGAGAAACTCTGTGTATCCAGAACCACATTTCAAAAAGAAATGCATTATCCATGAGTGGGGAGGATCCCAGCTAGACACTCACTCTTGGAGAAGAGGCCTCACGACAGTGATGCCCGCTGTGTGGGCCTTGTACATCAAGGTATACAGATATGGCAGCAGGGTGTATCTGGTCTCCAACACACTTTTGGAAATATTCACAAAGTTAGCATCCCACGACACAGGGTCTTGTCTCTAAAGGAGGAAAAGGAGTATTCTGAGTCCATGAGTGGGAAACTGGGAAAGTTCAGAGAGCCATTGAATGCTTTTGCACAAGGCTCACACACAGCTAAACTAAATACAACTAGAGGTGAAACTCCAAGAGGGTTCTTAATAAACTGGAAAGGATCACTAGCCATCTCCCAGAGAGCAAATAAAACTTGCCCATCAGACATTCTTCATGAGATACATTAGGAAGAATTTTTCTGAACCAAAAAAACATTTAAACAATACTGAATAATGTGGCTCATTGAGAGGAAGTTTTCACAATATTGGCGATTTCAAAGGGAGACAATTGGCATGAGCTTAGCTTGAAAACGATTGTGCAATTTAAGTTAGAAAAAAAAGGAAAAAATAAACAAAAGAACAAGCAGCAGGAGCTGAGGTCCTACCCTGGTGCCAATGGTGTTGTGGTTCCTGGAGAAAGGGTAAAAGGCCCCCAGCTGCATCCAGCGAGCACACATCTCATACTCAGCATCTTGAAAGAACCCACAGATATCTGCCCCTGTCTGAAACAAGACAGAACAAAACAGGCCTTTGGTCATTTCTGGAAGGTGCCACCATCCTGTAAGCAGTCAGGAAGAATCTGAAGGCCACTTACATAGGATATGCCGAAGAGGCTGAACTCCATCATGCCTGCAATGAGAACCACATCTGTGTCAGGCAGGCATCAGGACCTGCCTGCTCCTCCTCCCTCACTGAGGATGTCGCCTCCCTCCCTCCTACCAAGTCCTGGAAACAGGCCTATGTACCAATGATAGATTTCCTCAGCTGGTCCCATGCAGCTGTGTTGTCCCCCAGCCAGTGTCCTGCCCAGCGGCCAGAAGAGGGGAATGTGGAGCGGGTGATGACGATTCCTCGCTGTCCTGTCACCTCCTGCACAGCTCTGGTTGGAGGAGAATAAGGAGATGAAATGATGCCAAACTGGGAGAAGAAAGGCAACAGGGCTCTACCCTATAAAACCCGTGTGCCTGGGGCATGTGATGAAGTGTTGCTAAGTGACCGGTCAAGAGTATGAACATCTGGAACTTAGGGTTGTGCAGACTGATGGAGATAACAGCAGCTGATCTTTTCAGTGTTTCACAAAGAGCTCACTAGACGGTAAAACACTGGCTTAGCCTGAAATTATAAGCAAACACTAAATCTGCTACTTATTTACTCAGGATTTGGTTGTATCCTTGAGGCAGAAAGAGGCAATTTCCTCTTTACAATTTTACTGAAGATACTATTTATTATTCATTGACCTCACAAATTAGAAAATGCTAGGGAAACAGAAGATTCATGGACTATTCTATAAGAATGGTGGGAGAATAACAGTAGAGACTTCTCCTTTTTGAGATAACAGAGAGGCACTTACCATCCACATTACTTTTGAGTCTTCTAACTAAACCTATCATTGGACTGGCTGCATTGAGTAGTAATCACTCCTGTCCCTCTGTGTGTGTCCCCATCTGGATTACTAGCATCTCTATCATGGGACCATTTCCTTATTTAAATCAGTCCTATCAGTTCCTATCAGCCATATAGGGCCTGTCTGTATGATTAAGATTTCCTGTATCTTATAATTGAACTCCTCCTAACCATTAGAATGACAAGTGAAAGAAACAGTACAGAATCTATACCCATCCCTGGCTGGCCCAAAAGATTCTATCAACTAGAGAAGGCAGAGAACAACTCACTCATAGGTGGGCCTGGTCTGGGACCATCCATACAGGCTGTGCACGTCATAGTGACGCACTTTGGAGCCATCGGGAAGGATCTGCTCACTCTCCATGCACAGGGTTTTGCTGCTTAGGCCCCTGTCTCTGGCCTCCAAATCTGAGGGGAAAGATTTAGTAATGTAACAACCAGAAAATCTCTTTAAAGGACTAAATTCTGCATCTATACACTAACTGGAATTCAGCACAGTTCCCTTTCCTGCATCCCAAAAGCAAGATAACAATGGTTCGCTACGTGATAAAATGGCAGGTTCTACGCTAAAATGGCTTCATCCAGACTATTCAACATCAAGGGCACTAGACAAAGTAGAAGTTTCTGTGAAAACTCAGGATTCCAATACACTGCATAATTGAGGATGATATGATCTATTAACCAAAAAATTATTTCATATAATTCTATGAGAAACATAAGGTTACCAGTATCAGTGAGGAGGTAATATGCTATTTTTGACAACCCTTAGGCTGTAACTACTTATTAGATCCTTCCTGCATATCTCTGTCTTCCTGAGAAACCACTTTGAAGATACCACCACGTATTACAGCAGCCATTGATATTTTCCTACTAATCTATCCATAACTGTGTAAAGTTTGTAATGTTTCTATCCTATTTCATAAATGGATGTATGTTTATTATTATGTGTTTCCTACAACCATTGAGAATAGTTAATGATTTTTCAATAGGTCACTCATGTATAGCTCTATTTATTTTTTTTAGAAGCCACTTTGAAGATACCAAAGTATAGCACAACAACTCTTGATAATCTCCTACCTCTTTTATCTCTAACTCACTATTATTTGTCTATTTGTTTTCCTGAGAAACTATTTCATAGATAATAATATGTAAAACGATAACCATTGATAATTTCCTACCATTTTGTCTGTAATTTGCTAAGTCCCCCCTATTATTATGTTATCCTTCTTTTATTCTTTAAAATAAAAAAAATTTAAAAATAAAAAAATAAAAAGGTTACCAGTATCCTAATGTATAGAAAGCTGAGATTTTTTTTTTATTTTGAAGAGAAAAAAAATAAAAAAAATGATACAGAATTTCAAAACAAGATAATAGGAAATTAACAATGGTTATTATAGTGCATATTGTTATCTTTGAAATAGTTGCTCAGATTACTAGATACAGGAATGCAAAGTTGATCAAACACTATAAGCACAAACCACGCCTTTCAATGAACTAATAAAATTAGTAGTATAATTACCTCAGCTATCTTTTGTGTATATATATAAACTTTTTCTTTTTCCTTCCTCCTTTTCTCTTTTCTCCCATCTCAGTTTCTCTTTCCTTTTGAGCAGTTTCATTTCCTTTCACAATACTGATTGTACATTTTGAATCTTACTTATTCCTTCAATTTCTAAACTTTACCTAATCTATGGAAAGTCACAAAATTTATAGAAAGTATAATTTCTAGGGATTAACATATAACTGCAACTTCAAAGTCCAGGGACTCTGTGGCCTGCAATAGAAGAGGATGTCAAAATTTATGCCACTTGGTGGCAAAACAAATTATTCAAGGTATATTAACACTAAAAACAGATATGAATGAATCTGTCTCACAGATGAGAGAAAACAAGAGTTGCTTGTTGAAAGTAGAACGTATTGAGCTACTTGTTCACCAAACAAAGAGAGCTCCACAGACAACTTTGTAATCTATATTGGGGCTTCCTTGGAGACATTACTGTGGTTAAAAGTTTTCTAGCCTAATTTCACTTTAAAAATGAGAGGAAAATACTTCAGAAAAACAGCCCTGTTGCATTCAGTCCTTCTTCTTTCCCTCTGTAATGAACTGAACTGTGAATCATAAGATTCGCTTGATTTCTTATTGCTCCATCCCCTGCTTGTTGGAGGCAGAATAATATCGGAGTTGCAGTGGTGCCTGCATCAAGGTGTTCAACATCAATGCCACTGGCCTAGTAATTTTCACACACCAGGTTGACCAAAGTGTTTAAAATTATTTTTGTCTCTGGGTCCCAGTAAGCCACCGCACCAATGCCGGCATGTCCTGAGTGGTCAGGGTAAATCCCTAGATGCTGGGCTCTTCCAGGGCTCATTCTACTTCTCTTCAGTGATCCAAAGCTGCAGGAGGCTGAGGGTCCTTACATGGCATGTAGGGAGGACGGTTCAGAGTTCCATCTGTGCAGCCTGATGGGACAGCTCCGTTCACAAAGCTCGAAGGTTCATTCATATCCTACAAAACAAGCAGGCATAGTTCTTTTTAAAGATATTTATATCCACTCAGAGACAAGGGAGTAGTGAATAAATTATTTAAAATCCAGGAATCTCTAAAGATGCTTTCCCAGGGAGGCTCCCCAATCCTGGTAGAACTGCTTGAAAACTCAATCCCTGCATGGTGATTGGACAGAGGGTTAAAAAATTCTGCCTTAGGGCAAGCAAAGTTGCAAGAATTTCCTAGTAGTGGCCCAGGAGAACTTACAGCAGAAACTCTGGGGAAGGTACAAGGTTTGAGGGGTATCAGGCCTTTTCCTTTCCTGATTGACCAGGTGTTTCTGATACATCCTAAGCATTTCCTCTTATTCTCACCTAGAGGTCAAAGATCTACCAGCTAAGACAGATAATGATACACATACCTATCCATCTGTACAGGAACACATATGCACACACTTACAATCCACATGCCGTCAAACTTCAAGCTCTGCTCTGGATTCCGTGGGTTGCTGTAGAGCTCTTCAATTTCCCTCTTCCACCACAGGACAGTTGAGTTACGGAAAAAGTCTGGGAAGGCCACGTAAGCTCGGTATTGCTATAAAAACAAAAGATAACTCATTTCTGCCAAGTGAATGTATTAGACAGCAAACAAGCATTTACTTAGAACTTAACTCATGCAAAGACTTTACTACCTGGTTGTAGATAGTGACAGGCTGAACAGAGCCAGCAGAGTGTTCTGGAGTGCAATGAAGAGAGGTAAGCACAAATCATATACCTTAGAGTCTGCAAAACATCCACAGACTGTTTTCTTCTACATATCAGTATGAATGGCAACAACAACCTGAACTCATTCTCTGATGCTTAAGATTGTCAGCCTCAACTTCTGTCGTGATTTTCCCTAAACTCTTCTCAAAGACAAGTCAAGAAGCAGAAAGATGATAAGGAGAAACAGTAGACATGAGATGTACTATACCAGGCTAGAATGAAACATCCACTAATTGAGTAGAAGGGATACAATTTCTTCTAATGATATTAGACTGGTATGCATCTATACTCCTACAGTTTCCAAATTACATAAAATGTGCAGCTGTATATGTATTACTTTCTTTCCTTTATCTTATACCACTTTTGACAAAGTAAAGCATCAATATGATGAACCAACAAAAAAATCAAGTAGAAAGCACATGTAGAAAATATGTGAAGAAGGAAATACAAAATGGTTCTATATGCATAGATATGTCTTACAGAGAGTTAGGTGCAACATTAGTGGAAATCTTTGAAAGCATCATGTTAAGAAATAAAAAAAAAAGTAGGAGAAAAGAAGGTTTCACTACAGACAGCTCCAGCTCAGTCAAGATCAGAAACAATGGGATTAGTAGAGGATGGAGAAGTAGGATGAACAGCCTTTATCACTTGTCCCTGAGCCACAATTGCATCACTAAGAGGATACAATGAGGAAATTGAATCAACCATGGTTTATCAAACTCACTAAGTCCCACTCTGATAATTCATATCAAAGTAATAAAAAATGCCTTGCCATTCCTCTTAGCATGAGCTACGCCCTATTCTGTCACTATTCAATCCTTCCTCATTGCCTCTGCCATAAGGACTTTGATAATGAACCAGGGATGCACATACCTGCATGACCAGATCAAGGAAAACTTCTCCTAATCCACTGCATGCTATCAAAATGCAATTCCTTCTCCCCAATCCAGGACTACATAATTAAAGCTCCAAATTTTGAACTCAGAAATTTCCTTTCTGTGAATTCCTTTGTTTTTTTGGTTGTTTTATATAACTGTCATGAAGGCCAGACATCAGTAAACATAACTTCACCAGCCTCCTTAAAATGGGTCTTACTGATATAAATAATTATAACTATTCCACCTGCCATGAATCTCTTAGGGTCACATTAATAAATTCTTTGACCCAAAATAAAGTCTTTATCTCAAAAGCAAAATTGGCACTTTGAGCAACAGAATTCTTTGTGATGAATACTCTGCAGTCAGAGCTATAGGCATCCCTGGTCACTACCTAGTAAATGACAGATGGCATTTCCCAGTCACTGTGATAATCAACACTGTTCCACAGGCTTCAAAATACCCTCATAATTAGGGTAAGTACTCACTCTATTGGCTGATGTGCTATAGGTCTGATATAATAATAGCCAACCACAGGATGGCTCAAGCAGCTCCTCTGTCAACGTAAGAATATCACAGTAAGAAAGCCTGTGGCCCTGAACGTCTTTCTTGGCACACTGTTGTGTCCGTGTGACCTGCCTGAACCACCAAAAGTCAAGTGATCCCCTGTAAGAACTGATGGAAAGGACAGGGAGCTAGATCATTTCCCTGAAACTCTAATCAGAAGATAGATGAGAGAGACAGAGAGAGATACATAGAGAAATACTTGTGAAAGATTACAAAAAGAAAACAATATTCAACTGAGCCTGAAACATGCTTGCAAATTTTGGAAACCTGCCCCAACCAGCTCCAGCTTTCCTCTACTGCCTCTATTGACAAAGAAAAAGACATGCATATTCAAAAGACAGGCAGACCGCTCCCCAGTATGGGTATCTTATTTTGCACCTAGAGTACTACAAATGCCAACTAGGATCCAAGCAGTCAGAGACTAACAACAGGCAACAGTGCATCTCTGATCTACAGTGACACCTCTTCACCCTGCTCTGCAAGAGTTGTCCCACCTGGGCCATTGGTCTCCAGACTATGCAGGTTCTGTCTAATATTGTTCTTCCATCCAAGACCCATCACTTGCCCTGACAATTATCTTACAATTGGAAGGCTATCAATTACACCTCCATCCATTAGACAGTATCTTACACTATGGTAAGAGCTCTCAAAAGGGGTCTTGGCTTTGGGCTTTGAATAATACTAGCATAGGCTGCGAGTGCTGTGCTTTATTCCCACAACACTGATATATATCTATTAATCCTTGAACTGATAGTTTCCATGCAGTGCAATTTCTACCACCTTGCTGACCATGTATAGGCCAGATTATTTGTCGCCTTAGCCCTTGCAGGAGTACTGGAAATAAAAGACCTCTTGATGGACTGAAAAGCAATTCTATGGCAGTTCCATAGGTTACACAAGTTCTTCTAGAAAGAATAATCATTGTAGAAGAAGAGCTAAAGAGGGTAAGGCAAGATACTTACTCTTGAGAAGTAAGGGAGCCCTGCTCACAGGTATTACCAGAACAGTGGGTAACAAGCCTGCATCAATTCATTGTGTACCTATCTTGGGAGAGAATAGGGTTGAAACTTCCTGACTGAAAAGCAACCAAGAATTTATTCAGGTAACAAAAGGTTGATGATGCTGGAAAGAATTATAATGGTCAGAGGTATGGGCTACAAGAATCTATTAGAAACAAGTATCTGTTCCTAGGAGAGAAGAATTTCTATCAAAGCCCAGAAATTAAGGAGTAAAATAAAAGTGGACAGACTCCACTTTCAATGAAGCTAGGTGACAGCATTTATATGTATGAAGGTACAGACAAAGAAAAGAACAAATATGTACAGAGAAAAAGATTCACTAGCTAAAGACAAAGGTTGGGAACTGTACTTAAGAGAGAACTCCGAAACAACAACAAAGACACTAACTGCGAGGGAAGTAGCACTCCTTACAGGTGGTGCCCAGTGACTATTCCATGGGCCTTTGGAATCTGACAGCTTTTGGGATGAAATTAACATTGACTCTCCTAAATCCATGGATAAAAATTTAAGTTATTTTCACTGCCACTGGTAAGGGAACATTACTGTATGTGATGTAACCAGCACAAAGACTGATGCCCTGGGCATAATTCCTGAGTGTTTCTCCCTTGCCACGCCCATGTCCACGGCAGGGGATTTCCAGTAACCTGGGGATGGCTCCTCCTTCCTGGCAACCCCTCCACCAACATCCACAATGGCTCTCTTACCTCCACTTGACTATCCCAGTCGAGAGAGGGGTCAATGACAATATCAGGGAAATCAGGCCAGACCTGTGGAGAGATAAACCTTCAATAGCAATGCACCATGCAATTTCACATGTATGGTATATTCCAAGAAAACAGAAACTATTGTCCAAGGGTTACTAAGACCTTCATTGTCTTGTATGCCTGATCTGGAGTCAGGTAGATTCTACAAAATTGTTAATTGTATCAACTAAACTTGTTTGAAAAACGAAAAGTATGAGCCTCAGATCCCAAATGCAAAGGACCAAGAAACAGTATGTACAAACACACTACCACATCTCAGAGACTGCCCCAGGCCGGGAATTGGGGGATCAGCCCTTGATCATACCTTTCCCCACACAATGCCTCCATCATTGGGATACTTGATGAAGACGTCATCAGCCACACCCCGAGTGAAGGCAGGGTAGGGCTGCGTCTCATTGCCAGAAATGGCTGGGTCCTGAAAGCAAAGCACAAGTCAGGTGGGAAAACCACAGGCAGGGAAGGACAAGGGGGCAGCCA
>NW_004955494.1:1462414-1475312 GCF_000276665.1 Chinchilla lanigera
CTCATGAGGACTAACCAGAATGAGGATGACCCGCATCCCATCGGCCTTCATGCGATCGATCAGATCTGGCAACCCAGCAAACTTGGGGCTGAGGGTGAAGTCCAGCTGCCGCTCCATGTAGTCGATGTCTGAGTACTGCACATCCTGTGGGAGGACACAGGGAAACCCAGGGGCTGAGGGTGGTGCAATCCATTTCCAGAAGGGAGCCACCATCCAACACTGATGGTGAAGTTAAAAGGTTTCTCCTGGCTCTGTCAAATCATACCTCCATGACAGTTTGGCATGTGTTTCAGGAAGTTTATCTAATTTTTTCAAATGTTAAGTGATAACATAGAAACAACATAAATCAGTAAACCATAGAATGATAATGTCTATCTGGAAGGGCAATTGTGAGGATAAATAAAAATCCCAAATTAGAAAGTGGCTTTAAAAACTCTGAATATAAGAAAAGATATTGTTAACTTAGGGGACCACTGCTAAGATCACCGTGAATCATGTTTAGAAAATATAATGGGAATTATCAACTCATAGCACAATATGAATAGTAAACTCCTACAAAACAAAATAGAAGCTTGTAATTACTTTGGAATATCCAGTCTGGGAAGTAAACAGGTATAATTCTCTCATTAAGTCTTACTGCACGACAAATTTTCCATTAATGAAACTCTTAGAAACAAGAGTAAGTGGTTTAATGTAGTATGAAAGTGCTCCTGGACCATCTCTAATTTTTGCACCCCTCTCATTCTGCAAACCCTTGTGAGCTCTGAGGAGTCCAGCACAGAAAAAATGCAGTGCAGTACCTGCCAAGCACAGGAAAGTGGAGTATGTCTCCACCTGTACACGTCTGATGGCACTCGGAGTCACTCTTTTCAATTACATGAAATGCTGTCTCAGGGGTGTTTGTTATCTTTTTGTTCTTTGTTTTTGGTTTTCTTTTCTTTTGTTCTCAATACTGTTGTTTGAACATAGGACTTTGCACTGCCAGGGAAGAGCTTCATGCTGGGCTATATCGCTGGGAATTTTACTATGCTATTTTGAGAAATGATCTTGAAAAATTGTCCAGGTTAGCGTCAAAGTGGTGATCACTGCACTTTAACCTCACACATAGCTGTAATCAGCCAGAAGGGCTCCTTTGCTGAGGAATATTTTATTCTTAAGGAATCAAGAACTATTGGACCAAATTTTTTGAAGCCATGCAAGGGGAATAGAAGGAAGCATGTACAGCAGAAAAAGCCTTGCATCACCTTGGTAAGAAGGGACAAGGCCCATCTGCATTACAGTGCTGGGGTGAGGCGTCATGTGACCTCATGTGAGAAAGAACTCTGTGCCTTTGTACCACTCTGCAGAAGTCCAACAAATAAATCCAGATACAGAGACGAGTGAGTTAGCTACAAGGTCGCAGTGCTAATGTACAATGTCCTTTACATACATAGGGGATCTCGGCGGCCACCATGTCATCATACAGGCTGGCGATCTCAGAGTCATTCTCATATCCATAGCGACACAGCTGGAACCCCAGGGCCCAGTAAGGCACCATCACAGGCCGACCAATCACCTGGAAAATACACAAGATATTAATTCGTGTGGCAGAAGTCAGATTTAAGCTGTACAGGCAGTAATAAAAGTATTTCTCCAGGGCTGCAAGATAGAACATCAATGAGTACAAATCCAGAGATAATCTGAGGAGATGCCGAGCTAACGAGCTACCAGAATACCAGAAGTAAACTGCTAAACTAGAACTCATTAGTTAGGAATTGGGGAAAATTTGGTTTTACTTTAAGCCCTACAGTTTGTCATGGTTAGGAGCACAGAACCCAGAGAAAAAAGAGTCTGGGTTGGCAAACAGGCTCCATGTGGGCTAGCTGTGTGACCTTGTGAAGCACTGATGTGTTTCTGTTTCTTCATCTGTAAAAGAGCATAATGATAGTGACTACCTTATATTTTTATGAAGGTGACAGAGCAAATATATGAAGTAGTGCTCGACCTGCAATAACTAAAAGATGAATAACATGAAGAATAGCATGTGTTTGTTGCCACAGATGACACTGTTACCCTCTCTCCCTCACCAGTATCACCTGTAGTCCTATCACCACCACAGACACAATAATCAACACTGTCACCCTCACCTCAACCACCATCACCACCAGAGCCAGAACCAAAACACCCACAATCCACTACCATCACTGCCATCACTATCATCATCCCCTAACCAACAGCACCCACGCCATGACCACCATCAAAATCACAACACTCACAACCACTCCCACCCACACCATTAGAGCTACTATCCGCACTACCATCCCTAATATGCACCATCACCAAAATCACTATCACCGTAACCACCCATATACTACCACTAGTCTCAGCATTGCCACAGGTACCATGACTCCTGCACCCACATTGCAACAGTCAGAGAGGATATGAATATAACGATTATGCAAATGCATTTATTGTTGCTCAGTATCACTTGTCTCTGAAAAAGACCAACAACTCCAGCTGTCAAGTGAGATTTACACAAGTTAAGGTTGGTTTTAGAACACAGAATGAGCTTAGTAAATATTTCATAAGCAGATGGATTCCTTCCTACCTCGGTGTACTGCTGAGTGACAAGCTCTGGAGTTGGGCCCAAGAACACATAAAAGTCCAGAACTCCCCCTGTGGTGCGGTATGTCAGGGCAGGCATGGGCTGGAATGTCACGTCTGAAAAGACAGGAAAAACATGCCAGTAATCTAAAAAGACAGGAAAATGCCTACAGTGGAGATGAACTAGCCTGACATACATACTCTTTGGAACATCACATCTGAAAAGTTAGGAAAGTTCCAACCAAGGTCTAAATCTAATCTCTCTTTTCCACTATAGAGTATTAAGAGCAGATATTCTGCAAGAAATGCAGAAATGCTAATCCATAGGCTCCATCTCTGGATGTTTCCCCTTTGGTGGGCATTATTATCATATTATATGTTTCGCCATTCTACTTCTTTGAAATTATTGTAACTTTTAGATCAGAAAACATTGAAGACACACAGGAAGTAGCAGAAATATGCCTCAGAATTTCTGTATACTTCACCAAGCTTTCCCCATGGATAGCAGTTTACTGAACCATCATCATACATTATCAACTCCAGGAGATCAGCAGTAATAAAACACTACTAAAGGAATTTACTCACATTTCACCAGTTTTCACTTCTTCACTCCTTCAAAGTCCCCTATTTTTCTCTTCTATATCACACAAATTTTAGTCACACTTCCTACACTTACACTGAGTGCTGTGATCCATAGCTTCACAACTATTCCAAGTTACATAGTTGTTCCTACTAGCTGCCCTGAAGGATACTAGAGGTTCTTTTTCTGTGATTTTTGGAAAATCAGAGCTCAGTGATCTTGTTTTTACATGTTACTCAAATGAAATGAAGAGAATATTAAAGTGAAAGACAAAAAACCCTGGCCACAAGGTGAATATTTTGAACTCTGAATGCAGCTAGGTCTCACACATTCTAACATTACACAGCAGTAAATAATATTCACAAAAAAGGGAGGCACTCGCATCATCCTACCCATGGCATTGCTGTTCAGCAGGAGCACGCTGTGGGCACTGCCATCCTCCTCGAGTCCCATGTAGTAGGGGTGGACACCATAGGAATTCATCTTATACTGAGAGACATGGGAGAAAAGCAATGAGAGAAGAACACACTGTGACTGACTAAGAAATTCAACAAATACGTTCATTAAGATGGGTCTTATCTTTTCTGAGAAATAAGTCACACACAAGAGAAAGAAAGCTACCTGCAAGTAGGCACACTTATCTACAAGCACAGTGTGACAGCTCAGGTGGAGCCAGGGAAGACGCAGCACAAAGCACGCTTACCCCCGGGGGCTGGTCTCGGGAAAACATGCCCCACGTGTGCCAGTTCAGGTCTCTCCGAAAGGCTGTGTGCTCCGTTTCCCCAAAGCCATAGATGTAGGAGGAGGGCAGGCGGGTGGAGATGCGGAGGAACATGTCATTGAAGGTGAAGCCCAGGACCTGCGAGTCCCAGCTGGGAAGTAGAAAGGTAGATTTCAGAGGAACTTCACCTTTCCTACTGAGTCTGAGCACTGACTTTCCAAGGACAACAGAACTGCTGCTTCCCTCCCACCAGCAGACCCTGTTCCTTTTCCAAGTAGAACACAAAGTTACGGCTAAAATAATCACAGTGCCCTTGCTGAAAGCCTTAGTCAGCCTCCCTTCCTCTTTCTCTACCACTGCTCCTTTCACAGCTCGTCCTACAACAGCAAAGCCAGTCACTTCCCACCATCTCACCTGCCACCCTCCATGCCAGCCCTGCCCTGCGCTCTCGATCCGTGATATTCCATTTCCCTCGTGCATGCTGAGTGATATTTTCTGAGAGAATTTAACATCAGGTTATTCCACTATCTACATTTTCAAGAGGCTTCTCATGTAAAGACTATGTAAAGAAAGTCTCTAAGGCTGCACCTGACCTATATAACATCCCAGCTTCACACTATTACTCACCTCCTTTGTACAGCACTAGTCTTCTACCCCTTGACAGCCAATTTTCCTCCTGGCCTGTGACCTATGCACTATCTTTCCCTCTATCAAGGGAAATATCCCTCTTTTCATCCTCCCAGAACATCACATGCAATTCATACCTCCAGGGCCCTCCTCTACATCCAGGCCCCGCTCAAATGCCACCTGCTGGGAAAGGTCTACTCTGGCCACATTATCAAAAGTGCTAACCTCTCAGGTCTCTGGATTTTCCTGTTCATTTTCCTACACAACAGTTACCTCTGTCTCAATTTAACTCTTACATTGTCATGTAAATTGTCTTGGAAGAAGAGAGACCTCCTCTGTCCATAAGCATACAACCTAGCAGGTCAAATGGAGAAGGTACTCCACAAATACTGATTAGTTGGACAAATTCCCAGCAATAGGCAAATGTCTCAGCAAGTACCCTCATGATGCAAAAGACTTCTGAGTAAACAGATCTGAAGGAAATAACTAATTCATAGACCTGGAAATGAACAGTATCTGGTGTCAAGCACAAATGGTTGGCAAGGGACATGTGAATAACCAGCAATTCCAAATCAGACTAGCAGACACTTACATTACAGTGCCTGTACTCTTCCGGCGAATAACTACCCCAAACGGATTCTTCGTAATGAGGACATCATAGAGCCGCCTCTCGGAGGTGCTGGAGGGAACCTTGGGTATATTCAGAGGGACTGGCACTTCATAACGAATGTTTCTGGGGTCATAAATCTAGAGAGGAGAAATAGATTTTAGGTAAGTACATAAAAATGGGGAATAAGCATTCTATACAGACATGACTGTAGTTAACAATACTGTAGCACAGAACTCAAAATTGTTAGAAGACATGAAGTTGAGTATTCTTATTAGAAAGAAATGACAAACATCTGAGAAGACGAAAGAACCTTAGTATCACAAGGTGATCATTTCACAATGTATACATGTCTTAAAACATCACAATGAACACTATATAGATGTATGACTATTATTGTCAGTGACAAAACCTCCTAGGCAAGGATAGTACAATTCATAGCGATACTGCTGGCAGTACCTTGACTTCCTTGATAGTGTACATAAATTTGTCTTCTGTAAGAATCTGATATCTGGATTTGATCAGATTTGATTCAGATATGATTCTCTCATTCTTCACTTTAAGGCCTCAGTAAAACACTCATTTTAACATTGGTACTAACTTGAAATATACTTTGTAAAAATCAGTGAGCTATTTATACTCTTCATTTGTCTCTGTGAATATATGAGTTTTGTGAATAGCTGAAAACTATTCAGAATTGTAATATAATCCCTCCAAAACATGAACAGGTTTGCTTTAAAAATCATAGCTGTTCTTGCAGAAAATGATGACTAAAGTAAAGGTTTGGGTTTGCACAACATCCACTGCATCTTAGGGCATGCGCTGGACACTAGGGAGGTGAGCTGAAAAAGTGAGGCTTATTGTTTTAAGAACTTCACACGCTAATGTGAAAAGAAGGAGAGGTATTTACAATACCGGACTGCTGTGTGATGATGCAGAACTGTGTAGAAATGCTGTGAGCTTACAGAGAAGGAAATGCTTCCCATTGGTTTGGGGAGACTGAGATAGTCTCATGTGAGAAATACAGTGAGCATTAGAAGTTCTGTAGGCATCAACCAAGCATGAAACCAAGATTAAAACAGTTTAGTAAGGAAAGAAGGAACCCAAAGACACAGGGCATTATTTGGGCTCAGAAAGATACACTTATTTGGAAGACAGGTACTGCATGATCAAGAAGAACAGTAAGCAGGAGTTCAGAATACAATCAAGTTCACTGCTTTTAAATCTTTGGTACTCACCACAAGCCCCAGATCTGGTAAGGATACAAAGCAAAGAGCATCTGTCTCTCACCTGTCCCCGAAGGGAAGGCTCCTAATCATCCTCACCATTTCTCATTCTCCCAACCTTTCTTCTTGCAGTAGCCTTGATAAACTCTCTAAATGCAAGTCAGGGCAGATCTTCCCATTCTATCAATCTGTTCTCACTTTTCTTTTGATTAGGATTATCCTCTAAGCTATTGAAGCACACAATTAAAAAGAGAAAACTAGCCAGGTGTGGTGATGCAAGCCTATAATCCCAGTATTCTGAAAGGCTGAGGCAGGATGATCACAAATTCAAGACCAGGTCAGGGAACTTAGCAACTTAGTGCCCTACCCTGGGGTTGTAGTTCAGTGTTCAAACCCTGTGTTCAGTTCCAAAAAAACAACCAAACAAGCAAAAAAGAGTAAACTTATGTCAAGGTTATTATGATCCTTCAATAGCCAAAAGTAGTCGGAGCCAGGTATGGTGGCACTTGCGCATAACTCCAGTACTCTGGGAGGGTGAAGTAGGAGCAATATAAGGTCAAGGCCAGCCTGGCCAATTCAGTGACTTAGTGAGACCCAGTCACAAGTTAACAAATAAAAAATGGGGTAAGGATGTAGTTTAGTGTAAACACCCTGGGTTCTATTCACAGTACAAGAAAAAAACAATAATAGGGCCAAAAAGACTGAGTCAGTACCTGAAACATATACCATGTTTACCTTGAACTGCAGCATTTCATCCTTATGGTAGGTCACCTGCAGGCGGAGAGGGCTCACAGGAGTGGAGGGGAAGGCGTTGGTGTAAAGAGAAGACTTTAAGGAGATGTCAGCGCTGGCTCCATGGGAGTCATACTGAACATTGCTGACTGAGTACAAATCGTTGACAAAGTAGCAATAAGGGACCCCAGGAGAGTTGGATTCCTGAAAAGTGAAGTCAGTACCCTAGTTAGCATGTGCTCCCTGAAAGACTTGAAAAAGGCACTTTACATGGAGATGAAACCACCACATCACTTATTCACTTATATGTCATTTGATACTGAAGAAATTTAATTTGCTGAATACTAAAATCATCCCAACCCTAACTCCACAGATCAACTTCCTTTCAAAACCCTTTTTTTCTCTGAGTTGTACCTAGGTGCGTGGATTCCAGGACTCTACTCATGAAATTGTAGATTAAGAGTAGAGGATTTCCATGAGCACTAACATCACCAGCATGCTTACCTCCCAGACGCAGCCACGGGCAAGGCAGTTTGCTTCAGAAACGCCATGCTCATCGGGGTAACAGTCTATTTTTTCTACATCCTTTATGTTTGTGCTCCACTCCACCGTGTATGCTTCTCCCAGGACAAGACTAAGATCTGAGATAATGGCAACCTGGAGGAATGGAGAAGTCATAGGAAATTCATCCTAAGGGCAAAGGTCTTCCAAAATCAGAAATGTGTGTTTAGGGAAAAAAAAAGTGTCATTAGAAGAGACTCTCAATAATCCAAGTAATATGACTATAGTTTGGATGAAGAGTTGCATATAACAGGAGGGGACTATTACATGGTCATTGGGCAAATATTACTATTCTGTCAGTATCTTGTACTTTATAATGTGGAAAAATATAGGTCAAGTAAAATCTACTGTGACCACCACTTTCTTTCATTCCCCTAACTCCTCTTCTGTCTTCCTATTGTGGCAAAAAGACTCTTCTGTTTTCTAAAATTGAGTTTTCCTTCTTGTTCTGCACTTCCAAAACCACTGTGCCCCGTGGCCTGTGGCCTACAGTGGTAGAAAGAACAGCATATCAAATTCCTGTGGTCAGGGGTCTCATTCCCATTGTCCCACGGAATCTTACACAAATTGCTTCAATTCTTTAAATTCTATTTTATCAACTTCAAAAGCAGTGAGTTCTATAGTTCATAACATTTTCTTTCATTTCTAATATCTCAGACTCTTCAGTTCTGCAAGCCTAGATACTCATAATTTTAAATGCTTTCTGAACCCCATTCAGAAATTTAAACTTCACAGTATTCTATACATTAGTCTTATGTTGCACTTACCACAGTTAACATTCTCATTTGTCTGAAACAAGGAGATCACACTAGAGGCATTATCATCCTTTTTCTGGTCTCCTCCCAGTCTAAATCATCTTGCCTTTCCATGCCCTACTAATCCCCACCCTCAACCACTGCCTTCAGTAAAGCCTAATGTCAGCATCATTATGAGAAACTTTGAAAATTAAATCAAGTATGGCTTTCCCAGTGGGCCACCTCAAACCCTTCCAAATGGGACCACAAGTTTCCTCCCGGCCAAACCAATCTCTTTCCAAAAATGAATATACCAAAGCTTTTTATGAAAGATTTACAGACTGCCAATGCAAAGGTACTCCAAGTCCTTAGCTTGGCTTGTCATAATGTCTCAACATGTGATGGTTTACAATGACAATACTGTTTTCTAGGAAAACGGTATCCAGCTTTGGATTTCACTGCTGTTTGCTTTCCCCATGTAATACATTCCTTTATTGTCATTATTTCACTTTAAAATACCAAAGTTCCATTGGGAGATGTGGCTCAGTGGCCCACTACTTGCCTAGTACACACAAGACCCTGGGATCTGACCCCAGCACTGTAAAATACAATACCAAACTTCAAAATATGAGCTACATTTTTAATTACTATAACACACAAGAATGACTGCAAAAAGGAAAATTCAAATACTTGAGAGTCGCTCACCAAGTGTTTATTTTTTGATACAAAGGCCTCTTGATACCTTACCTCTTGCACCAGCTTTCATTTTTTAAAAATATGTCTTAGAACAGAGGCATGCATTAACTGACCTAGGTAGCCACTTCCAATCACAAGAGAAGAAAAGATCTCAGTCCTGAAAACCTTGAGCCTCTGAACCAATACGAGTACCCCTCTACCTTATGTACTCATAAACAAATAGAAAAATCTCAGTTTGTTAACACCTGGACTTTTTCTCAATCAAAGCTATGATCTCCTACCTGAGGCACAATCTTTCAAGGCCATTGCTTTCTCCAAGAAACTTGGCTGACCTACACCAATAAGTTTTGATCATCAAATAATACAGAATGTAACACCTCCTAAATGTTGGTTTGTATTTGCCTCCCCCGCTTTCCAATAATTTGATGTGTATAAATTATTTCTCCCCATAACTCAAATTCAAACAATGAAAGGGTACCTTTGGTCTTATTTTGATTAATATATTTGGCTAACAGAGATTGAGCTTGTTTCTATGTATGTATTTTTTAAATGGTTTCTTCTTAGCAATATACATAAATAGCCATACACTATTTATTTACAGCACTGTAATGAATGTGTCCTCAATATGTGTTTTTGGAAGAAAATATCAAATATTATCAATCTGTAATCATAGTAGATGTCTAAATTGAATTATTTCCATAAATTTGAAAAGCCCATAACAAGATAAGCTTCAATGGCATGAATCTTTAGACTACTTGTGATCAGGATTTTTTGGTGTAAAAAGTCCTTACAATGCTACAACATCAGAGAAACTATTTAGAATCTGTTTAAGAGGGTCAGGTCTAATTACAACTGATGAAAACTTACTTTATTGTTACGACCTAACCAAAGCAGCAAGCATTTGAGTGGATCATATACTATTTATCTTAACATATTTCTTGGGCACAGACAGTATGTGTTGGAGTGTGAGTATCAGTACACACACAAAAAAGACCCTGCACAACTTTAATTCATGAGAACTCTACATCACACCATTACATTTTAGCATCAGCCGTGAGTTTCCAGATCCCTTTTCCTCTGATCCTGTCCCCTACATTTCTCACTGCTCTTCTTGTGCACATGGCAGTTACTTCTCTGAAAGTGAAGTTCTGCCATAGAGAAGAACATTTAGGTGTAGATGAGTGAGGATGGAAAGATTATTCCTCAGTAGCTCCCCAAAACAATCTAGTTCCAGCTCTCTTCTTCTCATTTTCAGACAAGACCCTCTGACTTCCCTATTCAGGAATCACAGTGCTTTCTGATCCGTCAGGAACCCATGCAACCAAGATAGGAATAAAAAGCCATGGTGCTATGAAGAATAATAAAACATGAAGAATAATAAAACGAACATATTGTGCAGTTTTACCTTCAGAATAACATCATACGTGACATTAGGCAAAGCTTGAGTCAGGACACCATTGTGTTTCACAGTAACATTGGCAGGTTCCTCTGTCCCGAGTATTCTAATCTCCTGAAATGTTAAGTTATTGGGGTCCCTGTAGGTTGACTGAGAGATCTTCACATCCAGGCGGTTCTGCAAAACAATTAAGCACAAGGAAGCACAAAGGTTTGCCTGTAAGATACACATTCTCCTGTACAGTCATACAAATGCTACACCCAGGACCAGATACTTCCCCCAGCTCTGAAAGCTACAGATTTTGCTACTAATGCATGCTCAAGGAGCATAAGCTTATTTGATTTGAACTATGTACTAAAAAAATCAGCAATATGCAGACAGACATTTGAAAAAACTATCTTTAGGCAGACTAGCTGCTTTGATTTGTCAATATTGGTGGCTCCTTTGATTACACACACAATGAAACTACTGGGACTTAAGTCTACATGGAAATGTGTTCAACTAGAGTCATTAATCTCAGTGAAGTTGAATACATAATCACACACATCCACAAGCACAAATGTGCTATTGGTCAGATGAAAACCCACACTTAAGATTCATAGAAAAGCAGTACTCACTTGGGTGGCAGAAAACTCACATAAAAGGTAAACATTATTGGCCACAGTATCTGAAAGCAGAAAAAAAGTAACTCAGACTCCCTGCCCACCGTAGCACAAATCTCACCTGCGTCTCCCTAAAGGTGACTCTGCCTCCCTGAAGGCAGGAGTTCCTTCCTTTGAATGACTGAATGACATTCTATTGTATATCTACCACAACGTCTTTAGTAAGTGGAAACACAGACTGGTTCTGATCTTGGCAGCTACAAATAACACTGCAGGGAAGTGAATAACATGGGAGTATTCGTATCTCTCTGATAGACTGACTGCATTTTTTGGATATACACTAGAAATCAGATGGCTGGATCATATAGTTCCATTTTTAATATTTTAAGGAACTTTTACACTGCTTTACATAATGGCTGAATTGACATATTTCTACTGAGAAATTATCATGGTTTCCTCCATTACTCCACCCCGTGGCAATGCTACAGTCTCTTCTCTTTCCCATCACACCATTCATGGGAATCCTCTGTTGATGCATCGCTGCAATTTTCCATATGCATTTCTCTACACCTTACTGACAATCAGCATCTTTTCATATGCCCGCTGTGCAGCTGTAAGTTTTCCTTGCAAAAATGTCCACCAGATTCATTTTCAAATCAGCTTATTTATTCTCTTGCAACTGAGTTTTATCAGTTTCTCACATGTTTTTATGTTAATTCTCTTTATTAGACATGGTTTTCACATAGGTTCTTTAATTCTGTGGATTCTTTTTTTACTCTGTTGATGGTTTCTTTTGCTGTGAATGAGCTTTTCCTTTGATGTAGTAACACATGTTCATTTGTCGATTTTGTTGCCTATTCTTTTGGTGCCATATCCAAGAAAATATTGACAAGACCAATGTCCAAAATATTTTCTCATGTTTGGGAATTTCATAGCTTTAGTCCTTGCATTTAAGTTTTTAAACTCAGTTTGTTTTTTATAATAGCCAAGATTTGGATACAACCAGCATCAGAAAATGAATAGAAGCAGGCACTGTAGAACACACATACAGCAGAGTATTGTTCAGGCATAAAAAAGAGGTGAACTCTACCATTTCTGACAATGTGGATGAAGATGCAGCATACTATACTAAGTGAAAAAAGCCAGGAACAATTGAATACCATATGGTTTCATTGATATGTGGACATTTATAAGTGGACTCTGAAAAAATTTAAACAGGTACAAGCAAAGGGTACGACAGTGGCTGCAACAGACAGATGAGTGAAAGAAAGCAGCAGATGTCCGTCAGTGTGTAAAACTTTCAATTATGAAAACAAGTTCTGAAAGTAAATGCATAGCATATGTGTTGGCAGGTGCGTTCGTTGGACTGTGTAATCAGTACACAAAATACAGTATACACTGTTCACCTTGAATGTATTCAAATTCTGTTGATTATACTTTCTAATAATATGCAAATATGAAGCATTTTATATCGAGATCTTGAGGATAAAAAAATTATGAACAGTCTTAGAGACCGATATCTGATTTTTACTTCTCCTTTTACTGTAATCTTGAAAAAATTCCCTTTTAAGTACTTACAAAGCTTATGCCTCATGGGAATGTATTTTTTACATGACATACACAACAGCTATTAACATAGCAGACACAGAACAATATACCTGAAGCAGGCCTACATGTATATTCCCTGGTTAAGTATATGGCTGCTGACTGCCTGAGATGACCGTTTTGCGTATCAATACATGTTCACAAGGTTTTGGGAGGAAATTACTTTCATTGCAAAAGAATTACAGAATCAGTGTCAAAGATATCTCCCACATACACACTAACAATAAA
>NW_004955494.1:1476307-1482456 GCF_000276665.1 Chinchilla lanigera
GCAGGAGTTCCTTCCTTTGAATGACTGAATGACATTCTATTGTATATCTACCACAATGTCTTTATTCATTTATCAGTAAGTGGAAACACGGACTGGTTCTGGATCTTGACCTTTATGAATAACACTGCAGTGAACACGGGAGTGCACCAGTCTCTTTCACAGACTGACTGCATTTTTTGGATATACACTAGAAATTGGATGGCTGGATCATATAGTTCTATTTTTAATACTTTAAGAAATTTTTACATTGTTTTACATGATGGCTAAATATATTTATTTCTTCCAAGTGCTTGTCAGAGTTTGTTCCATTTCTCTACACTCTTGGTAACACTGCAATATCTTATCTTTCTCACAGTAATCATCCTAACAGTTCTGAGGTGGTATCCCCTTGTCGTTTTGCACCTGTATTTCACTGCTATTTAGTAATGATCAACACATTTTCAGACACCTGTCAGCTAGCTGTACGTCTTCTTTGGAAAGATATCACTTAAATGCTTTCCCATTTTTAAGTGACAATTTTTGTGCTCTTTCAAATGAGTTTTAAGTGTTCCCAACATTTTTTACATTAACCATTTTATCAGATATGTGGTTTAGATGTACTTTCTTTAATTCCGTAGGTGTTCTTTTGACTTTGATGTTTTCCTTTGCTGTGAAGAACATTTGAATTTGGATGTAGTAACATTTCTAGGCCACTGAATAATAATAAATCTTTATTTATTATTAGTGGGCACCTAAAAGGCAAGATTCAATTGCAACATAAGTAGTTTCCCTAAAAGTTTGGTTTTTGTTTTTGTTGTAAGCATTTTCCCAAAAAGTTTGTTTTTTGCTTTTGTTGCCTCTACATTGTTGCTATGTCATAAAGAAGAAAGCATTGACAAGACCAATTCCAAAAAAAATTTCCCCATATATCTCAGGAACTTTATAGTTTCAATCCTTACATTTCAATTTTCAATCCATTTTTTACAGTAACTAAGATGTGGAAATAACCAAAGCATACATCAGCAAATAGAAAAACTGTGGCACATGCATAGAGCAGAGTATTATTCAGCCATGAAAATAAGCAAAGCCTATCATTTATGGTAATGTGGATAAAGATGGCGCACATTATACCAAGTGAAATAAGGCAAGAAAAACTGAACACTACATGATTTTGTTTATGTATGTACCCTGTAAAACGTTGAACTAAGACAGGCATATGGTAGAGCAGTGGTTGCAACAGAAAGACAGAAGCCTGAAAAAATTAGTAGATAAATGTATAAATTTCAATTATATGAAGTACAAATTTTGGAAATGAGTGTACAGCATGAGTGTTGGCAGATGAGTTAACTAATCAGAGTGTGACAATCATACACATATAAACACGATATATGTATGTGTTGTACACCTTAGACATGATCAAACGATTGATTTCAAATTTTTAATAAAAAATAAATAAGTTCTTAAAAGTAAAATCTTGAGGATAACAAAACTATGAACATAGTTTCTAAGACCAAAAACTTATTTTTCCTTCTTTACTGTATGCTAGAAAATATTCCCACCCAAGTACTAGCAATGTATATGCCTTATGGGAATCCATTTCCTAAGCTAGAGACAAAAAAAATGTTAGTATATGCGGTCCAGAAAAATGTGTCTGAATCGGGCAGTATATGCGCTAGTAAACTAAGTTCTTACTGCCTACCTGAGGTGACATTTTCTACTTCAACATTGGTTCCTATGCACTTTTAGGGAAACTACTTACATTGCAATTGAATCTTGCCTTTCAGGTGCCCACTAGTAATAAATAAAGGCTTATTATTATTCAGTGGCCTATGGGAGAAATCTGAGACATAGAAATGTGTTTGCCTTACATTTGTGATGTATCTATTTCTAGCCTTGAATACAAAAAACAAAATAAAGCTCTTCACTCAGCTGACTTTTACTGCTGGGAATAGAGAAAATTCTCCCACACCTAGGTGGCTAGCAGGAACAAAGTGCAATAAGTCATGGATTAAGGTTTGAAAAGAGAAATATTCTTGAACCATACTCACCATTTGATTCACCATCATCCCAGAAGAGCTCCCCTCTTGCTTCTTTGTTCTCATCCAGGGCAATGAGGAGACCAAGAGGATTCTTCCGGCTGTAAGAGATGAGATACATGCAACACAGAGACTTAGGCCTCCCAGACCTGTGCCCCTTGTTCCCAGCAATTGCAAATGAGAAAATTCACTAGCACCAGGTCACTCTTCTTTCCATCAGGCACAAAAGCAAGTTTTCACAGGCTTCCTTTTAATAATGTCACAGAGGACAAAAATGCCCCAAACACTCACTGCAATAAATATCCGGATAGAAGCCAATAATTCAAGCACAAAAATCACTACAATCACTACATTAAAACCGCAGCTGCAATTATTATTTAAAATACATGAAATTCAGTGGGAAAGAAATAGTAGACAGTACTGGTGCAGCCAGGTTATATTAGTGATGATCCCTACATTAGAGGTGCCACCTGCAATCAGGGAGAACAACTTTCCTTCCTGAGCACCATGTTTACTCACAAAGCAAAACCCTACAGTAAGCCCTATGGATACAATGGCAATATCATTCTATGGGTACATATTAATTTGATTGAAGACAAAAATAAAACATCATAATTACATGCTTTATAATGTACAATGGGAAACATAAAACACAACTCAGAAAGCCTTTAAGGGGATGGATGCAGGGAAAAGGGAGAAAGCAAGCTGTTTTATTAGGGATCTGGTCATTTGGCCACTCCTCTAGATTACCTAAAGCTCCTGTGCTCTCCCTGCTTCAAGTTTCCTACTGTATTCTTTCACACATTAAACATCCACATGCACGTCACGTTACCAATAAAATCATTTACTCTTATTCATATTACATATCTTGAACTGTCATTGCTAAAAAGTCCAGAGGATGCAAAGATGAATGAATTGCAACTCCTGACTTCTTTAACCTTCTATATTTTAGAAAAGACTAGACAAATTCACCAAATAAACATAACAGAAGATGAAAAGTGACATGAAACAAGATATTATAGGCCTTGAGTGACACTTCCAGAAATGCAGTAGACTCTTCACTCTGGAGGACACACCCATTGACATATTACTTGGTCCTAGACATATTACAACACATTTCTTTCAAAATAACTGTTGGGCTTTCAGGTAAATAAAGGATATATCCAACAGAGTTACGCTGACAACAGGAAAGCAAAACACTGCTCTCAAACTACAAGGGAGCACTCACACCAAAACCTGGAATTTCCCACGGACAAATGTCTGAGAAGGCCAAAACTGGGCCACTACACCTGATAATCCAAGATAGAGAACCTGAAACTCCAATTCCCATGTAAAGCCGGGCTCAGTGGGGAAGCTCGTATGATACTAAGTTGGCAGCAGTCCCACTGGCTTGCAACCAAAGGAAGGCAAATCACCTCTGGAGGAAGGAGACTCACCTCCGGGTCCATATGATCACTACATTTGAAAAGCAAAATATCACTAAACACACAAGCAACAAGTCACCATGAAAGTCAGTCAAAATAACCAACTGTACATAAATATCCTTGCAAGGACTTCAGAGAGTAGAATTTTCAACACAGGGCATGAAATAACCAGGACTGAAAGGACACAGGGGCAGAGGAGCTTAATCCATAAGGCACAGGGTCTGAGAGGAGCAGGAACCCTGACTCACACTGTTAGAAGGCAGTTGTTGCAATCACAGTTTCCTGGGGAAGGAAAAGTGACACTCTAAAGCTTTCATACATCACTCCCAAAACAAAGGTGTGCTTGAAATTCTTATAAAGCAAGAGCTTAGAGACACAGAGACAATGGACCTAAAGACACCCTTGCTTCAGAATGCATGCCCCTAACTTGAGACTTAAAATGCTAATGGAACCTGCTACAAAGAAGAAGCATGGGAAATCACTGCAGAGGCACTGCCCTCGCCCACATTTTGTATGTGATGACAGGGACAAAGGGCTGCACCCACGGTTAAGGGAAGGAAATGGAAACACCAACAATTTGTGTCCAAACTATTTCAAGAGGCTTCTCTTGCACTCAACTATAAGAATAAAGCTTTTCCTGCTGAATCTAAATGTCTCCAACTAATTCTTCTAGATGAGGTCACAAGGAGCCACATAGAACTGTAACACTGAAACTCCACTAAGGAACAAGATACATTTTAAAATGACCTGAACCATTGAAGAGGCAGCACTCCTACTGCTGGAAGAATTTGAAAAGATTGAATAGTCACGAAATCTGAGCTGAACTTGCATCAGTCAGCATACACAGGGACTGAGCTCTATATCAGTAGTAAAGGGCTTTCCAAAACTCTTAAGGCCCTGGGCCTGTTGGAAAGGGTAATGAGTGCAGAGACCTAAATGCAGCAAAGTTCAACAGGTTGGTTGGGGAACAGCATGTTTTGGCATGGCTAGTCCGTTTGCACACTGAAATATTATCAGAGAAACACTTATTAAGTACAACTGGGAAAGTGATTCTAGTGGCCCTGAACATCCTAGTGAATAAGGAGATTACACTTCAGGCAGGAGAGCAAAAGGTGAAGATTTTCATTTCAGAAGGTTACTTTTGATTTCAGTGCACAGAACAGCCTGACTTCAACACTACAGTAGAAGAAACCACCATTTTTGGATTTTGGCGAATTTTCATTAAAAGTCGGTAATTCAAAAATTAAGGCAGTAAGGAAGGTTCAAAGGAAAAGACAGATTTCTAACCTTTCAACAAGTCTCAGTGTATTAAAAACAATGGAGCTATACATTCATTGGCAAAGATTTAAATCTGCACCTCTTAGGTACACGAGAAGTCTCAAACTTTGGTATCCAAGAGGTACAAAAGAAACATCAGCAACACGGGGGACTGGGCTTACAGAAAGAATGTCTGACCTCAAGTTTGAGTCACAAAAAAGAAAGGTCAGTGTGAGAAAAGGAATGGGATGTGAGGTGCCAGGAAAGGACAGCGGCCCCTGACTGCACAGACATGAGAATGAGAAAAGCAAGAGGGGAGAAACATGGATGCCTGGCTGCCTGCACACACTCCCAGGTAGAGAGACCAACGGACACTGTGCCTGGAAGCGAGAGTCTTCTCAAGGTATGAACATTTCAGTGCTAAAATTGCAACAGGACGAGATAAACCAGGAAGACTGACTATTCTGTCAACGTGTTTATGAAACTCAGAGGGTTAAGAAAGGGTATGAGGGCCTCTCAAAACCCACCAGGGTGAAGCTGCACATAAAAAGATCCATGAGAAGAGACCAAGGGACATACAGAGAGAATATGACGACAGCTCTCAACATGTATCCTACACACAGGCTGCCCAACAGGCTTCATGGCCCTTCCACAGTCTTCAGCATCTTCTCCTCAATAGGTGGATATAGAAAAAGAAAAAAAAGTTTGGAAATGGTGAAAACAAAAGCAAATGAAAAAATTAAGAAAACAAAGTTCTTAGTAAAATTGTTTTGCACCTGAGAATGATAATTAGGGCATTGAACGTTCGTTACAAATCAGTGAGCTTCAACATTATGCAAAGCAGAGCCCTGGTTTATCATTCACCTTAAGTGAGTGTTCCGTGCAGGCTCCTGCAAGGGCAGGATGTAGCCTCCACGCACGTGAAGATTAATGTGGTCCAGAGGGGCTGGCAAGTCCTTCCACTGTCCCCTTGCATTAATGTCCACACCCTGTGGGCAGAATTAAAGGACAGCATGAGAGACAGGACAGACATCTCCCTCTCAGTGCATTTGGCAGACATCTTGTCTACCCCTCTGAACTTGCCGCCTGTTCTTCATCATTCATCACATAGCTGGGAGAACACGTTCTGCACACACTCTGCGCTGGGTGACATCTGGCTTTGCTGCTGAATGACTAGTCTTTCAAGGATTTCTATACAACACACTACACAAGGTGCTACGACAAATCACACCCCACCTTCACGAAGGGCGCGTCTCTGTGTCACAGACCACTGCTACAGGTGGCATGAATTCTTCATTCACTTCTTGTTCACATTTGATGCAATCTCCACAAAGACATTCCTAGACCTTCTTTTTCACCATGGTCTACTGACTCTCCATTGCCACTAACTGTCCCAGGCCCACCCTCACCCCACCTCCCCTGCCTGCCCACCTGACTACAAAACCTATGGCTC
>NW_004955494.1:1484206-1500906 GCF_000276665.1 Chinchilla lanigera
AAAGGAACTACAGCAGTAGCGTTTGCCTGGAACTCACATGCTTTCTTTCCCTGTTTTCACACAGGGAAATAAGGCTACCCAAATTAAGTGGCTTCAACAAAGCTCTTTGAGGTCCAGAACTTTAGGGGAAAATAAAAACAGTGGCTTGAATACTCAGCACAAACCCTCACTAAAGAGAGAATCTCCTGAGGTTGGTCTGGAGAAGAACTTGTAGGTATGATAGGAGGGTGTCATTAGATGGCATCATACACAGATGTCCGAGAATCAGACAGAAGTGGTGAAACAGCTGTTGCAGCCAGTTATGGAGGAAGGGAGCGCTCACCAGTAGCAATAGAATACACATGGCTGCAGGTAACTCTCCTGGAAAGTGTGGGTTTCATGGTGACACAATATTGTAACAAACTCTATATACACTCTTGACCAACCCGGTTCTGTACTCAATATTTCACCTTATGGAGAAATATGACCTTCTCAAAGGGATCATGAGGCTATCCTGGGGGTGTCTGTTTGTTTATTTTTCCAGGATTGTTGGGGTGACTTGAAAGAAGTGCAGGCTGATACCAGAACATTTAAGCCATAAACTTCTACTCAGGAGAGGAAGACACATAGGGAGAATAAGAAACCATGATTCAGGGTGCTTCATGCACCAGACTGCTTCTCCTTCTCCTAATCACCCAGCCTGGGAGCCAGGATCATCCACCCACCAGCACGGCCCTCCACACTCACAGCCTCCAGGACAGGGCTGACCAGCAAGGCAGGGCCCAGCAGGAACTGACTGTCTACATCCCACGTCACCCGGTCTGACACAAACCTGGAAGGAAAATGAACTGGTCACAATCAGAGCCCAAGGCCTGAGGAAATACCCCATGTTCAAATCTCAGTGAGAGATTTAGCTGCATCCACTGCTATGCTCACTTCCTAGTGTCACCAAGAACATGTGGCCTGCTCTGCACAGGTCTGGCTGCTCTGAAGGAAGATATATATTTGCTCACCATGGCCCAAGCTACACACCAGGTTGGCCCTCATCTCTTACATTTCACCGAAGTAACTTCCCCTTTGATTAACTGAACTCATATAGGCCCAGGCACATGGAACTCAACTGGTACAAGATGGAGGGAAATCTTCACATTGACAAATGACAGAGAAATTATACTGCATTATGTTATATCCCTTAAGAAATTTTTCTCACTTGAAAGATACCTTTTCTTCATTAACCTATAACAGTACAAAAAATCATCTCTGTCTAATAACTTAAAAAAAAAAAAGGAATCATGTCTTCAGTTTGGAGAAACTGTCTCATCCAGAACCACTCTAGAAAAAGAAATGCATTATCCATTGGTGGGCAGGGTTCCAGCTGGACACTCACTCATGGAGAAGAGGCCTCACGACAGTGATGCCCTCTGTGTGGGCCTTGTACATCAAGGTATAGAGGTACGGCAGCAGGGTGTATCTAGTCTCCAGCACACTTTTGGAAATATTCACAAAGGCAGCATCCCACGACACAGGGTCTTGTCTCTAAAGGAGGAAAGGAAGTCTTCAGAGTTCATGCAAGGGGAACTGGGAAAGTTCAGAGAATGTTTTTCCACATGCCTCACACACAGTTAAACTAAAGTAGAGTTGAGATTCCAAGAGTCTTCTTAATAAACTGGAAATTGTCACAGACCCCCTCCCAGAAAGAAAATAAAATTTGCCCATCAGACATTCTTCTAGGGATGCATTAGGAAGACTCTTTCTGAACAAAATTCACCTAAACAATACTGAAGAATGTGGTTTATTGAAAGGAGGGTTAAACAATTTTGAAGATTTCCCTAGGGAAACAGTTGGCATCAAATTAGCTCACAAATACTTGCATACTTTAAGTGAGAAAAAGAAAATCAAACAACAAACAAAAAATGGGCAGCACTGAAGTCCTACCCTGGTGCCAATGGTGTTGTGGTTCCTGGAGAAAGGGTAAAAGGCCCCCAGCTGCATCCAGCGAGCACACATCTCATACTCAGCATCTTGAAAGAACCCACAGATATCTGCCCCTGTCTGAAACAAGACAGAACAAAACAGGCCTTTGGTCATTTCTGAAAGGTGCCACCATCCTGGAAGCAGTCAGGAAGAATCTGAAGGCCACTTACATAGGATATGCCGAAGAGGCTGAACTCCATCATGCCTGCAATGAGAACCACATCTGTGTCAGGCAGGCATCAGGACCTGCCTGCTCCTCCTCCCTCACCAAGGATGTCGCCTCCCTCCCTGTCACCAAGCCCTGGGAACAGGCCCAGGTACCAATGATAGATTTCCTCAGCTGGTCCCACGCGGCCGTGTTGTCCCCCAGCCAGTGTCCTGCCCAGCGGCCAGAAGAGGGGAATGTGGAGCGGGTGATGACGATTCCTCGCTGTCCTGTCACCTCCTGCACAGCTCTGGTTGGAGGAGAATAAGGAAGTGAAATGAGGCCAGAGCAGAGGAATGAAGGTCATAGAGATTCAACCTCCAGATCCCTTGGTTAAGGCACGCTGATGCCTGCCTGACTGGGGGAATATAGATAACTGAGCCACAGAGACATCGGGCTCACTAATACAGATAATAAGAGCAGTGGTGTCTTTCATAGTGTTTTACAAAGAAATTCATCATATAAAAACCCTGAACTGTCTTAAAATAGTAGACAAACACCTTGCTATTTATTTACTGTTTGGTTTCCTATATTTGCTGCTGAATACTATAAACTACTTCTTAAGATTTTGCTTAGAATAATTTTTACTCTTTGAACTCACAGTGGATGTTTGCCAATTCAACACTAGATCTGATAACATCTACCAGGAATGGGGAAGAGAAATCCAACAAAGATGATTCATTTTTGGAAAAAAGGAGAGAGGTGCCCCATTGGGACTATTAGTTTCTCACTGATGAGATTACTCCTCAATTAAGCATGTCCTCCCAATTATAGTCATAGGGTCTGGCTCCGTGCTGAAAGAATGTGTCAGTAATAAGTGAGAATTGTGAATAATTCTAAATAAATTCTTCTTAATGCTTAGAATAATGAATAAAAGCAAAGTAAGAACCTGTGTCCCTCATAGATGTACAAACACGTCGTGTCAACTAGGGAAGGGAAAGAACAACTCACTCATAGGTGGGCCTGGTCTGGGACCATCCATACAGGCTGTGCACATCGTAGTGACGTACTCTGGAGCCATCGGGAAGGATCTGCTCACTCTCCATGCACAGGGTCTTGCTGCTTAGGCCCCTGTCCCTGGCCTCCAAATCTGAGGGGATGATTGTGAACAACAGCCTTGTTACTTTTAGTTCCTGATTGATCTTTAAGGATCTGAGCTATGAATCATAAACTAATTCCCATGGGTTCTTCTCCTACTTCCCAGAGGCAAAATACTGTTTGGTTATGAGCTCCAGTGGTGGCAGCATCATGGTTTTTAACATTAACTCCAGTGGAAAAAGTAGAATTAGAGGTGAGGGTAGAACACAGGGTTGTCAAAGCCCTCCTATGGATATAGGCTCTAGTGTAGGCTATGAACTTGAAAACTATTTCATATAATCTTATAATTCCATGAACATGATAGTGTTATCTGCCTCTTAACAGTTTAGGAAATTGAGACTTGAAAGTATTGTGAAATCCAAGGTAGGTCACAGAACTCAGAAAACAAGTAATTTTAGATCCAAGATATAAACACAAGTTTAACATCAAAGTTCATGGACTACAAGATGCAGAGAACCTTCTCCTTTGGTCTTTCATGGCATAAGATTTTCCTATATGTAAATTAATACAAGCCAGAAAAACCAAGAAACATAGCAGTAGGAATCCTTTGAAGACACTGCCATGTTAACTGTTTTCTATCCTAATTAGAGAAATTCGCCACTACAAATGTACTAACTTCCATTTGTCCAACTGGATAAAGTGTTGAAAGTGGTTTGGTCTATGAGCCCTTATAAACCACAGCATCAATTACGGCATGCTCTGAATAATCAGCCTCATCCTCTAGATGCTGAGCACTTCCAAAGGTCACCCTACTTCTATCCAGTGATTCACAGCTGGAGGAGGTCCAGAGTTCTTACATGGCATGTAGGGAGGACGATTCAGAGTTGCATCTGTGCAGCCTGAAGGGACGGCTCCATTCACAAAGCTCGCAGGTTCATTCATATCCTACAACACATCAAACATAGGTATGGCTTACACTGGAAGATAATTAAGTATGTTCTGCCCATTCTGAGATAAGAAAGCAGTGAATAAATCATTTAATATCTCTATAGATGCTTGCTCAGGGAAGCTATTCATATCCTGGAGAGCATTACTCAAATTTTCACTTAAGCTGTACAGGATGACTGGCCAAATGGTTAAATCAGATTCCCTCAAGGCAAGCAAAGTTGTAAACATTTCCCAGTATTGGCTGACGATGTTTTACAGCAGGAACTTCAGGTCAGGTACAAGGCTTGAGGTGCATTAAGGCTGTATCATGCAAAAATGGGCAAGTGTATTTACTGGATGACAATTACCCTGTAAAGGACAGTGTTTCACATGCTAAGACAAAAGACAGACACATATCTATGCACATGTACACACACAGACACAGACACACACTTACAATCCACATGCCGTCAAACTTCAAGCTCTGCTCTGGATTCCGTGGGTTGTTGTAGAGCTCTTCAATTTCCCTCTTCCACCACAGGACAGTTGAGTTACGGAAAAAGTCTGGGAAGGCCACGTAAGCTCGGTATTGCTACAAAAACAAAAGATAACTCATTTCTGCCAAGTGAACGTATTAGACAGCAAACAAGCATTTACTTAGAACTTAACTTGTGCAAAGACTTTACTACCTGGTTGTAGATAGTGACAGGCTGAACAGATCCAACATAGTGTTCTTGAGTGCAATGAAGAGGAGTAAGCACAAATCATATACCCTAGAGTCTGGAAAACACCCAGAAACTGTTTTCTACTACATATCAGTATGAATGGCAACAACAACTTGAACTCATACACTGATGCTTTAGATGCTCCGCTTCAAGTTCTGTCCTGATTTTTCCCAAACTCTTCTCAAAGACAAGGCAAGAAGCAGAAAGATGATAAGGAGAAACAGTAGACATGAGATGTACTGTAGCAGGCTAGACTGAAACATCCGCTAGGAGTGAGAGGAAGGGATACAACTTTATGTCATGATATTAGAGTACAATTCCTGTTTGTCTGTTTCCTATGGTTGTGAGAATCACAGGAAAATTGCAGCTGTGTGTAATGTGAAGAGGGAGGACCTAAGAATAAAGTTTCAACCTCCCTCTCTCTTCATGTTCCCGCAAAAGATAAAAGTAATGTGCTTATCATACCATGAATTGTAGATCCAAGATATTACTCTGCATTTATACCATAAGCTTTTAGAGAACAAGAACCTTATCTTATATTTTTCTGACCAATTTTCTTACTCCCTACAGTGCTTATCTAAGAACCTGATGTAATATGAACAAAAAAATGATAATAAATACTCTGTTTAATTGTAGGTTAATGTCACATAGCAGCATCAAACATTCACAAATGTATCTATAGACTCATCACAGGACATCTTGCTCATCACAGGACTCTATGATGAGTCCTGGTAGTTGTAGGTCTCTGTAAACAGACTCCTCTATGGTAAGCACTTCATTATAAGAGTCAAAAAGCTCAATAGTACTAGAAGAAGCAGCAGAAAGATGACTTGACCTAGGGGAATTCTAATACAAAACAGAAAAAGTGAAGTAGAAACCCATGAGTCTAGATAGAAGGCAAAACAGGAACACAAAGAAAATAAAAATGGATCTTTATGCATAAATCAGTCTTACAGAGACCTAGGTATCACATCACTGGAAATACTAGGAAGTCTTTTGTTAGAAAATAAAAGCAAAATCCATAGAAGTAGGAGAAAGGAGCTTTTCACTATGGAGAGCTCCAGCTCAGGCAAGGTCAGAAATAATGGTATGTGTGTGTGCAGGGGAGTGCGTTGAATGAAAAGTCATTATCAGCTGTATCAGAGTCACAATTGTATCTTTAATAGGATATAAGTAGAAAATTCTGCCAAGTATGTTTTGTTAACCTCAATTATTATGCTCTGACAATTCATATCCATGTAATGAAAATTGTACTGCTATTTTCCTAAGTGTGGTGTCTGCCTTATCCTCTCAAAATTCAATACTTGTCCTACTGCCCCTGCCATCATTTACCTTCATGTGAGCCAGGGATGTGCACACCTGAATGACTGAAGAAGGCTACTTATCCAAGCCCATTGCATGCTACTAAAATTAATTACTGGACTGAATTAAAACTCTAAACTTCAAGCTCAGAAATTTGCTTTTCATAGGTCTTGGTTCTTGGTTGTTTTGAACTGACCCCAGCGATGTGAGACATGGACATTGTCTCACCAAGCTCACAGTTGATATTACTAATATAAATAGTTGTAACTATTCCATCCACTGAGAATCTCTTATGATCAACCTAATAAATTCTGTGAACCTCTAAATGAAGGGTTTCTCATCAAAGTCACAATTGTATCATTTGGAATGACAGAATCTTTGTGATGAGTACCCTGCAACCAGAGCTGTGGACCTCCATGGCCACTACCCACTAAATGTCACATGGTGTTTTGGAGAACCAACACTACTCCACAGATTTCACAATGACCTTGTGATTAGGGAGAATACTGGCCTTCATGACTGAGGACTATAGGTCTTATAAGAACACCCCATGATTGATGCAGTAGCTCCTCTACCAATGTAAAAATATAAAAGCCAGGGAGCCTGTGTACCTAAATGTTGCTGGTTGAAGGTCCCTTGTGTCCATGTGGGCTGTCTGAAGCACCAACAGGCAAGTGTTCCCCTGTGTGACATGATGGAGAGGATAGGTGCCTATGTCTGTCCCTTGAATTCTCATTAAACGATAGATAGATAGATAGATGCTTGTTCAAAATATACAGAAAGAAAATATTGAACTGTATCTGAAACACTCTTGCAAATTTGTAAAATGTACTCCAACCAGCTTCTGGTTTTTCTTCCTGCATTTACTACCAAAAGATAAAATCACAGTATATACAAAGTTAAATAGCCAGGCAACCAAATCCCCAGCATGAGCTCCTAATTTTGCATCTAGAGTGCGCCTCCTGCCAATTGTGATCCAGGTGAGAGACTCAACCAAAGGCAATTTGTGTGTCACTCGTTTACAGTGCTATCTATCTAGGTTCCTCTGTGGGAGTTGTCCCAGGCCAGAACCTTTGGTCCTACACAATGCTACCTCTGTCTACTGCCTGTTTCCCTCTAGGACACACTGCTTTTCCTGACATTTAACTTCCCTGGCTAATGCACGAACACTGGATTTCATACCTCCCAGTCTTATTCCTAGTGACTGGAGTGTATCTGCCATATATTAATCCACTGGATAGAATACTACTAATGAGAGCTATCAGAGGGCATCTTGACATTGAACTTTGAGTGCTAATACTGGAATTTAAAACTGCTGTGCTTTGTTCCCACTCAATTATATCTATTAACTCTTGATCCTGATAAAGTTCCCAGATAGTACAACCTATACTACCTCTGGCCACACACAGTACAAATTCTGAGTTCCTATGGCCCCAGTCAGGATTACTGATAAAAAGCTTCTCCTCTATTCAATAGGAACTCCATGACAGTTCTACTGGCTACACATGCCCTACTACAAATCGTCTAGAAGCAATGATCATTGTTAAAGGAGAGATAAAGGACAAAGTAAGGTTTTTACTCTCCAGAGGAAGAGAGCCCTGCTTTCAAGTATTATCAGAACAATAGATAACCCAAACAGCCCTGCTCACACATATTATCAGAACAGTGAATAAGAAAGGTGTATCAGTTCACTGTGCATATATTGTGAGAGAGAACAGGATAGAAACTTCACAGACTAATAAAGAACTATGTATTCATTTAGGTGACAAATGCTTAAGGAAGCTGAAAAAAATTATTGTCCATCTGTATGGGATGCCAGAATGTATAAAAATCAAGAATCTATTAACAGGTGAGAAGAAATTTTATCAAAGACTGGAAATTAAGGAGTGAAAGGAAAGTGGAGAGACCTGAGTTTCAATGAAACTAGGGGGCAGGATTTATACATGTGAAGGTATAGAAGAAAAAAAGAACAAAAGATGTACGAGAAAAAGACTCACTAGCTAAAGACAAAGGTCAGGAACCATACTTAAGAGAGAACATGGAAACAACAACAAAGACACTAACTGCGAGGGAAGTAGCACTCCTTACAGGTGGTGCCCAGTGACTATTCCATGGGCCTTGGGAATCGGACAGCTCTGAGGGTAAAATTAATATTATGTCTCCTAAAGCCATGGATAAAAATTTAAACTCTCTTCACTGCCACTAGAAAGGAAACATTACTGTATGTGATGTAACCAGCACAAAGACTGATGCCCTGGGCATAATTCCTGAGTGTTTCTCCCTTGCCATGCTCATGTCCATGGCAGGGGATTTCCAGTAACCTGGGGATGGCTCCTCCTTCCTGGCAACCCCTCCACCAACATCCACAATGGCTCTCTTACCTCCACTTGACTGTCCCAGTCGAGAGAGGGGTCAATGACAATATCAGGGAAATCAGGCCAGACCTGTGGAGAGATAAACCTTCAATAGCAATGCACTATGCAATTTCACATGTATGGTATATTCCAAGAAAACAGAAACTATTGTCCAAGGGTTACTAAGACCTCCATTCTCTTGTATGCCTGATCTGGAGTCAGGTAGATTCTACAAAATTGTTAACTGTATCAACTAAACTTGTTTGAAAAACGAAAAGTATGAGCCTCAGATCCCAAATGCAAAGGACCAAGAAACAGTATGTACAAACACACTACCACATCTCAGAGACTGCCCCAGGCCGGGAATTGGGGGATCAGCCCTTGATCATACCTTTCCCCACACAATGCCTCCATCATTGGGATACTTGATGAAGACGTCATCAGCCACACCCCGAGTGAAGGCAGGGTAGGGCTGCGTCTCATTGCCAGAAATGGCTGGGTCCTGAAAGCAAAGCACAAGTCAGGTGGGAAAACCACAGGCAGGGAAGGACAAGGGGGCAGCAAAAAGGGACATTTAGGAGACAGGTGTCCCTAGTTTCCATCTGAACTGTACTGTATCCATGAATCCTAGGAAATACAATTCTTGTTGTGCTTCAGTTTCTCTTCTTGTAACAGGAAAGTCAATGTAGCACAATGTGTTCTCCACCAAAGCCCGGCCAGTGCCCAAACAAACTAATCCCACTCACAGGAGGACTAACCAGAATGAGGATGACCCGCATCCCATCGGCCTTCATGCGATTGATCAGATCTGGCAACCCAGCAAACTTGGGGCTGAGGGTGAAGTCCAGCTGCCGCTCCATGTAGTCGATGTCTGAGTACTGCACGTCCTGTGGGAGGACACAGGGAAACCCAGGGGCTGAGGGTGGTGCAATCCATTTCCAGAAGGGAGCAACTATCCAATACTGATGGTGAAGTTAAAAGGTTTCTCCTGGCTCTGTCAAATCATACCTCCATGACAGTGTGGCATGTGATCCGGGAAGTTTATCTAATTTTTTTAAATGTTAAGTCATAACCTGGAGGTGATGTAAATCAATAAAACATAGAATGATAATGTCTATCTGGAAGTACATTTAGAAGGATAAACAAAAACTCTGAATGTGAAAATTATTTTGAAAACTTCCAGTACAAAGAATGATTTTCATTACTTCCCCTATGAGTTCTCCTTGGGAAAATAGTGTGAGCAATTCTGCAGTCATAGTACAATACTGACAGAAAGCTAGCAGAAAACATAACAAAACAGAAGCTTGTAATTACTTCGGGATATCCAATCTCAGCGGTAATCAGACACAATTTCTTTTTTTTTTTTTCCGGTACCGAGAACCAAACTCACAGCCTCGCGCTTGGCAGGCAGGTGCTGTGCTGCTGAGCTAAATCCCCAGTCCCAGACACAATTTCTTATAATGATGAAATTTTGCATGACAAACTTTCAATTAATGAAACTATTGTGAACAACAGAAAAGTAAGTGGTTAACTTAGTATGAAATTGCTGCATGGAATATTTCTGATGTTGCACCCTTTGGTTCTCCACTGAGGCATACATTTTGATTCCATGGATACTTTCTCTGAAATGCATGCCAGGTTGCCCATGTTCAGAGCAGACGGAATGTAGCCCTGCAGCTGCCATGCACTGGAACCGAGGACAGATCTCACCAGCAATGGTCTAACTGCATTGGGTTCATTCTACTTGATTAGCAAAACTAATGGCTGATGGTTTTTCAGCACTGGTGAGTAAACCTAGGGCCTGCACATGCCAGCCCAGTGCATGTTCACTGGGCAATGTCCCTAGCAACTTTTAGTACGCTATTTCAGGGGAGGATTTTGATAAGATATCTAGCCTTGCCTCATGCACAGCTGGAATCAGCCACTACACCTCATTTGCTGAGGGATATTTTATTTTTATGGAATCAAGAACTTTTTGACCAAATTTTCTGAAGTCATGTGAAGGGAATAGAAGAAACCATGGACAGCAGAGAAAAGGCTTGCATCACGTTGGTAAGATGGGAGAAGGCCCATTTGCATTACAGTGCTGGGGTGAGGCATCATGTGACATCATCTGAGAAAGAACTTTGTGTCTTTGTACCACTTTGCAGAAGTCCAACAAATAAATCGAGATACAGAGATAAATGAGTTAGCTACAAGGTCACAATGTCCTTTACGTACATAGGGGATCTCGGCGGCCACCATGTCATCATACAGGCTGGCGATCTCAGAGTCATTCTCATATCCATAGCGACACAGCTGGAACCCCAGGGCCCAGTAAGGCACCATCACAGGCCGACCAATCACCTAGAAAATACCATAATACTAGTCCTTGTGGTAGAAGTCGGATTTAAGCTGCACATGCAGTAATAAAAGTATTTCTCCAGTGCTGCAAGATAGAAAATCAACGAGTAGAATCCAGAGATAAACTGAGGTGATAAAGAGTAACTGGAATACCTTAGAGAAGTCTACTGGACTAGACCTCATAGTTTAGAAATTGGGGAAAATTTGATTTCACTATGATTCCTAGAGTTGCTCTATGCTTAGAAGCACAGAACCCAGAGGGCAGAAAAAATGTGTGGATTAGCAAAGAGACTGCCGGTGTGCTCTCTGTGTGACCCTGGGCAAAGTGAAGCACAGATTTGTGCTTCTGTTTCTAATAAATACATGATAAGCAAATGGGTTCCTTCCTACCTCAGTGTACTGCTGAGTGACAAGCTCTGGAGTTGGGCCCAAGAACACATAGAAGTCCAGAATTCCCCCTGTAGTGCGGTACGTGACAGCAGGCATGGGCTGGAACGTCACATCTGAAAAGATAGGAAAATGTCAAGAATGGTGGACACCTTCATGAACACGAATTATCCTTGACATACATAGCATCTGCCTTTTCCACTTTAGAATATTAAGGGCAGATACTCTGAACTTTACCCATACTAACTGAAGAAGTACTAGTCCTTAGGATCCACTCCTAGATGTTTCCTTTATGGTATGCTTATTATCTTACTATATATTTTCTCATTCTAGTTCTTCAAATTATTATACCTGTCATATAAGAAAACTTACGACACATAAGAAGTGGCAGAAATATTTGAGTTCTATGTACACTTCACTCAGCTTTACTGAATCATAACACTTTATTGAACCACAGTACATTGCCAAACTAGGAGACCAACAGTAATAAATACTGTTTGCTAAAGTATGAAATTAATTCACATTTCACCACATCCTTCATTCATATATGTCACAAAAGTTTTATTCACACTCTCGTACTCCTGGGAAGAGTACTCTGATTCATACTATATCTTAACTACTATTTCAAGTTATAGGGGCTGGGGATTTAGCTCAGCGGCAAAAACGCCTGCCTGGCAAGCGCAAGTTCGTGAGTTCGGTTCCTGGTACCAGAGAAAAAAAAACAAAAAAAAAACAAAAACAAACAAAATTCAAGTTATAGGCCTGCTCCCACTAGATGAGCTGGAGGCTGTTTGTAATTCATTTGGTTTTGTGTTCTTTGCTATCTGATTTTTGCCAAAATAAGACTTCAGTTGTTGTATTATTGCACAACCCTGGACTGAAACAAACAAAATACTAACCATAAAAAACACTTCCCACAAAATGAATATTTGATGGAAGGATGAAGATCCATCACACACATTCTAAAAACCATGGAGTATAGCCAGATAGATCCTTAGCATATGTGAAGGGAACCAACAGATTGGAGGGGGAGTGAAAAGGGGTGGTAGAAGTGGTGTGTTGTATACATATACAGAGTCTCCACAAGAAAGGTGATCATTATGTACTACAAACATGTACAAAAGCTATGTATCTATGAAGGGGCCCAAGACATGGGGAAGGGTAAAGAAAAAGGGAAGATGTGTCCTGTATATGTATCAACTCTCCAATTTGAATGTAATCATTATGTACTACAAACATGTTACAATAAAAAAGAAGAAGCACTGGCATCATCCTACCCATGGCATTGCTGTTCAGCAGGAGCACACCATGGGCACTGCCATCCTCCTCAAGTCCCATGTAGTAGGGGTGGACACCATAGGAATTCATCTTGTACTGAGAGCCATGGGAGAGAAGAGGTACAAGGTTAGAAGACATGCCTGATGAAGAAACGAAATAAAGTCTGTTTGCTGACATGGGTCTTGACCTATCTGAGAAATAAGTTAAACACAGGAGAAAGAAAGGTACCCGCCAATTGAGCCCCCTTGTCTAAGAGCACAGTGTGACAAGCTATGTTGAACCAGAGAAGAGGAAACACAAAGCACATACGGTGTAGTTAGACAAAGGCAAAAACACAGTGTTTTATTTAGTTACTTTTCTCATGGCTGAAAAAAATATCCAATGTCCAAAGTCAAGGGAAGAAAGATATATTTAGCTCACAATTCTTAGAGGTTTCAGTCCATAATTGGCTGGCTCCAAGGCAGGGTGGCACATGGCAGAGGGGCAATAGTTCATGGCCACAGAAGACAGCAAAAGAAAATAAGCAAGGGGGAATACAAGACTCTTTGTGTCATTTATACTGTATGCAGGCTACCCGCCCTAGCCTGGGTAGAGCATTCACAGCCTTACTACAAGCAGTGGACCAAAAACTTAGGATTCAGCCACATCTGCAAAACCACCCCCATGACTGCATGAAGCTTTGCGGAGACATCTAGACACAAACCAAAATACACAGATCCCACTCGTCCTGTGCTTACCCCTGGAGGCTGGTCTCGGGAAAACATGCCCCACGTGTGCCAGTTCAGGTCTCTCCGAAAGGCTGTGTGCTCCGTTTCCCCAAAGCCATAGATGTAGGAGGAGGGCAGGCGGGTGGAGATGCGGAGGAACATGTCATTGAAGATGAAGCCCAGGACCTGCGAGTCCCAACTGTAAAGCAAAGGGTAGTTTTGGAAAGAAATTTAGATTTCCTACTGGCTTCAAGAACCTAACTTTCAAGGTGACAGGAAATTAACAACGGTTGCTGTGTTACATATTGATAACTTCAAAGTGGTTACTCAGGAAAATAAATATATACATGCAAGATTGATCAAATAATTAATCATTAACTGTGCTTTTCAATAAAGTGATATAATTCAGTGGTACAACTCTGTTAGCTATCCTGTATATACATAAATACAGAGTTTCCCCTTCTTTCTTTTCTCTTTTCCCTCATCCCACTTGCTTTTTACTTTTGAGCAGTTTCCTTTCATTTCAAAATGTCCATCATACTTCCTATTTTTATTCACTCTTTCAGGTTCTTACACTAATGAGACAATATGTTGCTTACACATGCAGATCTGATTTATTTCACTTATAGGTATGGTTGTGACCATTTTTAATTCAGTATTGCTTGTATTGTTCTTGTGCTATTTTGTAAATAGATGTCTGATTGTTAATATGTTTTTGTTCTTTTATCTTTAAAATGAAAGAAAAAGAACCTGACTTCTAAAAATAACAGAACTGTTGCTTCCCTCCCACCACTAGATCCTGATCATCTCTCAAACAAAACACAAAATCTACATACTTGCTTAGAATAAACACAGAAATCCCTGCTGCAAGCCCAGGAGTCAGCCGTCACTCACTAATTTTCTGAATCACCGCCTCCTTTCTCTGTGCCTTCCACACCAGCCCAGTCACTTCCCGCCATCTCACCTGCCACTTTCCATGCCAGACCCGCCTTCCACACTTCCTCCTCAATGCCCGACCACCCTCAGGTATGCAGAGCATCTCACATCATGTCACTCCACTGGTGACATTTTTCAATGACTTCGCATGAAAACAATATATAAAGACATTAGGGCTGCATCTGATCTGAGTTCGTCTAACATCACAACTTCATCTCTACTACTCCCTTTTCCAAGTATTACATCGGTCTTCTATTTTTTGACATGTCAACTCTCCTCCTGTTTCATGGCCTATGCATTTATTAATTACTCTATTTAAAATTATTAAAGGCATCTGTACTGAATTCACAGGAACATGTAAATGCCTCACCAACAATTGTCACTTCTGATTAGAACAGACCTGAAGGAAATAACTTATTCATGGATTCAGAAATGGAAAGCGTCATGCTTTGAGCCAGAACAGTATCTACAAGGACATATAAGTAACCAGAAAATCCAAATCAGACTAGAAAACACTTACATTATAGTGCCTGTACTCTTCCGGCGAATCACAATACCAAATGGATTCTTTGTAATGAGGACATCATAGAGCTGGCTCTTAGCGGTGCTAGATGGAACCTTGGGTATGTTCAGAGGGACTGGGACTTCATAACGATTGTTGTTGGGGTCATAAATCTAGGAGAAGAAATAGATTTTAGGTAAGGATAGAAATGGGGACTAAGGGACGGGGATATAGCTCAACAGCATAAGCACCTGCCTGGCAAGTGCAAGATCTTGGGTTCGGTCCTGGAGCACCGCCCCCTCAAAAAAAAAGAATAGGGGCTGGGGACATAGCTCAGTGGCATAAGTGCCTGCCTGGCAAGCGTAAGGTCATGAGTTCGATCCCTGGTACTGCAAAAAAAAAAAAAAAAAAGAATAGAAAGGAAAAAAGAAATGGGGAATAAGTTCAATATTCAGATTTGACTATAGTTAATATTTTAACATAGAATTAAAGATAGCTAAAATGATGGTTTTCAATATTCTCATTACAAAGAAATGAGAAATATCTGAGATGATAAAGGACATAAGTATTCTGAATTGACTAATTCACAATGCATAAGTGTATCAAAACAATATACTGTTCACCATAAGAAGTGCAGCTATTGTTGTCAATGGAAAAATCTTTTAGTCAGGGCTAATGCTTTTGATATCTATACCCTAAGCAGACCCTTGACTTCCCTAAGAAAGCATCGAGATGGGATATTTCTCATCTTTTTGTAAGCATCCAATATCCAGCATGTAATTAACATAGCAAAAAACAATATTAGACTTAGCATTTTGTGGTGTATCTGTCAAACCTTATTTTTAAGGCCTCTAAGACAGCAGCACATTCGTTCCACATTAGTACTAAGTTCAAAATTCCTTCAAAAATCAACGTCACATTTCTGAATATTTTCTTCAGTTTTGTGTATGTGCACAGAGAAGTGTTGTGAGCATCTGAAAACTACTTGGAATTATGAAATGATTCCCTCCAAAAAACATGAACTATTTTGCTAAAAGTATCACAGATTTCCTTGCTGAAAATGATATATACATTGATCCACTAAGTATGTATGATAATGCTGCCTTATACTATCCTAGACACTAGAAATATGAATTGAAAACTTCAAGATTATCAATTTGAGAAATTCACATACTAATGGGGAGTGAAAGAGACATTTACAACACTGGTATGGTGTGAGTTAAGGCAGAGCTATGTAGAAATACTGTGATACTAAAGACAAGGAAATGCTTAACATTTTCTAGGACACTGAGAGAGTCTCATGTGAGAAATAGAGACTGAAGCTTCAAACTTCTGTAAGCATTAACCAAGGATGGAATCAAGATCAACTTATTTTCATAAGGAAACAAGACACACAAGGCCCTGAACACTGAAAAGGACTCCCAAAGATGCCCACATTAGAGACAGCTACAGTACTATACTACCAAAAGGAAGGGTAAATGGGAGTTCAGAATACAAATCCAAACAACTTCACTCATTTTAACCCATTAGATGCCCCTCTCAGGCCATAGCTCTAATGAGAACACAAACAGAACAGCAGTCCCTCACCTATGCCACATAGCAGGAAGGTGCCTCACTTTTATCTCCAGGTCTCATTCTTGAAAATAAGTCCTCAGAGTAGACATCACAATCTCTTTAAATGTAAACTAGAGCAGATCTTACCATTCTATCAATGATTTCCACTACTCTTTGGATTAAGATAAAAATAAAGTCTATTAGCCTGAAATTTGAAACTTATTTAATAGATTTGAACCTTCACTAGCAAAGAATAGTGAGACAGAAAAGGGCTGTGTCGGTAGCTGATACATATATCGTGTTTACCTTAAACTGCAGCATTTCATCCTTATGGTAGGTCACCTGCAGGCGGAGAGGGCTCACGGGAGTGGAGGGGAAGGTGTTGGTGTGAAGAGAAGACTTTAAGGAGATGTCAGCGCTGGCTCCATGGGAGTCATACTGAACATTGCTGACCGAGTACAAATCGTTGACAAAATAGCAATAAGGGAC
>NW_004955494.1:1502225-1515506 GCF_000276665.1 Chinchilla lanigera
GTCTGTAACTCACTATTATTTGTCTATTTGTTTTCCTGAGAAACTATCTTGTAGATAACAATATGTAAAACAATAACCATTGATAATTTCCTACCACTTTGTCTGTAATTTCGTAAGCCCCCCCCCCATTATTGTTATCCTTCTCTTACTCTTTAAAATAAAAAAAAATTTAAATTACTGGTCTCTAAACAAGATACTTTTAAAAACACAATCAATTCCTATGCTTGCTGAGTCTCACATCCATATCCTCTTCCTTTGGAACATATTTCTTTATCTCCACTGCAAGTTGGTAGATAGATTCACATATTGTGCTCATGAAAGTGTACATTGACAGTAGAGGATTTCCATGAGCACTAATGCCACCAGCATGCTTACCTCCCAGATGCAGCCACGGGCAATACAGTTCGCTTCAGAAGAGCCATGCTCATCGGGGTAACAGTCTATTTTTTCTTCATCTCTTATGTTTGTGCTCCACTCCACTGTGTATGCTTCTCCCAGGACAAGATTAATTTCTGAGATAATGGCAACCTGTAGGAATGGAGAAGTCACAGTGAAAGTCATGCTCAGAAAAATGTCTTGCAAATCTGAAATATTTAAGCCAACAAGTAGACACCAGTTGAGAGTCTATGAGACTTATATGTGACTGCAGTTTACATGAAAAAGTTTTACATATGATCAGTGATCTCCTTCATAGCAACAAGACAAATGTCACTACAATGAAATCTTGTACATTATACTGTGGAAAGCATTTGGTTAAATAAAACCTATTGTGATAACCATTTTGATTTGTGTCCATAACTCCTCATCCTGGCCATTATTTTTAAAGAAAGGATCTCTCCTACTCTCCAAGATTATCTCATGTTCTTGTTCTGCACTCCCCAAACCAGTTCTCCTCATTGGTCTGCAGTGACAGGAGAAACAGTATGTAAGAATTGCATGACCTTGAGGCTCATTGCCATTTTCCTGTGGGATCTTAGACTATTTCTTTCAAATATTTATGTTCTGTTTTTATCAACTTCCAAAGTAGTAAGTTCTATAGAGCATAACATGTCCTTACTTTTCTAATGTCCAAGGATTCATTTCTCCAGCCTACACACTCCAGCTTTTAAATCCTTTCTGAATCCCAATCACCAATGCAAAATTCACATTTTTATGCATATTAGTCTTACACTGCACTCATACTGAAATAGAACTTTCCTCACCTGACACTGTCATTTTTCTGCAGCAATAAGATCACATTTGAAAGATTGCCATCCTTCTCCCAGTCTCTTTACAAGCTTCATCTTCCACTTTCCTGTCCTACTACTCCCCACCCTACAGCCCATCCTCCAACAAAGCTAATATCAAGCATCATTAGGAGGCATGGCAAGAATTAAATCAAGTGTAACTTTCCCACTCTGGAACCCCAGATGCTCCTTTTTTTTTTTTTTTTTTTTAATATTGAGAATCAAACTCAGGACCACGTGCTTGACAGGAAGACACAATTCCATTGAGCTGTATTCCCAGCTCTCTCAGATGCTCTTTAAATATGACCACAAATTTCCTTCTGGACAAACAAATTCCTTCCAAAAAGTGTCTAGGCTTGTTATAAAAAATTCACACACAGAAGATGCAATCCTATTCCAACTCCTTAGACTGCCTGATTCTGATATTTCAACTTAGAATGCTTTATCAAATACTCATTTCTAAGAAAATGGAGCCCATTAAAGGATCACAATACTCTTTGCTTCCCCCACATGAGACACTCTAAACCTCATAATCAATAGCTAAATTTTTAATCAATGGAGCAAAGGCATGACCATGAAAAGGTAAATTCAAGCTAACTGAGAGTTATTAGCCAGATGTCTCTTTCTTTATATAAAGACATGCCTATTATCTCTTGCATCTGCTTACATTTTTCAAACGTTTGTCCTAGAACACAGGCATGGACAATTAAAATATCCAGCCACTTTGAATCAAAAGACACAAAAAGACCTCAGTTCTGATCACCCTGAGCCTGTGAATCCATACCAGCATCTCTCTTCTACACTTCTAAAAAGGAAAGAAAAAACCCCAATTTGTTACATTTGGGATGTTCTCTCACTCGGAGATGACGAACTTCTCTAGGATATGTCCTCTTTCAAAGCCCAGCTCTAGGCTTGCCTTCTCCAAGAAACTAGGCTCAAATATTCCACGCAGCTTTTAACATCAACTAATATGTAAGTTACTATCTCCTAAATGTTAGTGTGGGTTCCCTGACTCCTTTCTGTCACTTTTATGTGTATAGGTTATGTCTCCTCCAAACTCAACAAAGATTTACTTTGGTCTTATGTTAATTAATTTATTTGGCAGGGATTGCACTTGTTTTCACATATGCATTTTTTTTAAATGACCTGCTCTTGGCAGCATATGTAAAAACTCATACATGATTTATTTCTAGCATTATAATGGATGCATCTTCAATATGTTTTCTCAGGAAAAATGTCAAATGTCATCAACCTGCCATCACACTAGAAGCATAAATTGCCTTATTTTCCAGAAATTTCTAAAGCCTCTCACAAACAAATCTCCCGTAGCAGGAATCCCTGTAGTACTTTTGATCAGGATTATTGGGAGTAAAGATTTCTTATAATGCTAAGGAATTAGAGGAACTGATTACAACCTCTCAAGAGAGTCAGGTCTCATTACAACTCATTAACATTTATTTTATCACGATCTAATCAAATGAGGATTCATTTAATAGGATCATATATTCTTTATCTTAATATATTTAATCAGAATGTGTGTTGGAGTCAGTCTCAAAATACAGGTCAAAAAACAAACAAACAAAGAAAACAGGCCCTTCAAAATTTTCATTCAAGGGACTCCTACAGCCCAACTTAGCAATAGTTATAAGTTTCCAGATGTCTTTTCCTCTGATCCTGTCCCCCACTTCCCTCACTGGTCTTCTTGTGTGCTTCATCTATTTCTCTAAAGCTGAAATCAGTGAACAGAGCAGAACACTGAGGTGCAGAGAAGACAGTGAGGATGGAAAAACCATTCCTCACTAGCTCTGCAATTCATTCTGTCTGGCTATCTCCTCATTCCCATTTTCTGTCCCAACACACTGACTCAGAACTCACAGTGATCTCTGATTCTTTGGGAACACATGCAATCTTAGCATGAAAAGACACCATGATGCCATACAGAATACTGAAATAAACACCTCAACAAAATGGACTTTTACCTTCAAATTAGGATCATAAGTGACGTTAGGAGAAGCTTGAATCAGGACACCATTGTGTTTCACGGTAACATTGGCAGGTTCCTCTGTCCCGAGTATTCTAATCTCCTGAAATGCTAAGTTATTGGGGTCTTGGTAGGCTGACTGAGAAATTGTCACATCCAAGCGGTTCTGCAAAACAATTAAGCACAGGGAAGCACAAGGTTTGCCTGTAAGACACACATTCTCCTGTATACTCATACAAATGCTACACCCAGGACCAGACACTTCCCCCAGCTCTGAAAGCTACAGATTTTGCTACTAATGCATGCTCAAGGAGCATAAGCTTCCTTGAATTGAACTAATCCGGAAAAAAATCAGCAATATGCAGATAGACAATTGGGAAAACTTTATTTAGAAAGACTAGCTGCTTTGATTTGTCAATATTAGGGCCTCCCCTGATTGAACACACAATGCAACTACTGGGACTTAAATCTAAATGGAAATGTGTTCAACTAGAGTTGTGAATCTCAGTGAAGTTGAATACACAATCACACACATCCACAAGCACAAATGTGCTATTGGTCAGATGAAAACCCACACTTAAGATTCATAGAAATGCAGTACTCACTTGGGTGGCAGAAAACTCACATAAAAGGTAAACATTATTGGCCACAGTATCTGAAAGCAGAAAAAAGGCAACTCAGACTCCCTGCCCACCACAGCACAAATCTCACCTGCCTCTCCTTAAAGCTGACCCTGCCTCCCTGAATGCAGGAGTTCCTTCCTTTGAATGACTGAATGACATTCTATTGTATATCTACCACAATGTCTTTATTCATTTATCAGTAAGTGGAAACACGGACTGGTTCTGGATCTTGACCTTTATGAATAACACTGCAGTGAACACGGGAGTGCACCAGTCTCTTTCACAGACTGACTGCATTTTTTGGATATACACTAGAAATTGGATGGCTGGATCATATAGTTCTATTTTTAATACTTTAAGAAATTTTTACATTGTTTTACATGATGGCTAAATATATTTATTTCTTCCAAGTGCTTGTCAGAGTTTGTTCCATTTCTCTACACTCTTGGTAACACTGCAATATCTTATCTTTCTCACAGTAATCATCCTAACAGTTCTGAGGTGGTATCCCCTTGTCGTTTTGCACCTGTATTTCACTGCTATTTAGTAATGATCAACACATTTTCAGACACCTGTCAGCTAGCTGTACGTCTTCTTTGGAAAGATATCACTTAAATGCTTTCCCATTTTTAAGTGACAATTTTTGTGCTCTTTCAAATGAGTTTTAAGTGTTCCCAACATTTTTTACATTAACCATTTTATCAGATATGTGGTTTAGATGTACTTTCTTTAATTCCGTAGGTGTTCTTTTGACTTTGATGTTTTCCTTTGCTGTGAAGAACATTTGAATTTGGATGTAGTAACATTTCTAGGCCACTGAATAATAATAAATCTTTATTTATTATTAGTGGGCACCTAAAAGGCAAGATTCAATTGCAACATAAGTAGTTTCCCTAAAAGTTTGGTTTTTGTTTTTGTTGTAAGCATTTTCCCAAAAAGTTTGTTTTTTGCTTTTGTTGCCTCTACATTGTTGCTATGTCATAAAGAAGAAAGCATTGACAAGACCAATTCCAAAAAAAATTTCCCCATATATCTCAGGAACTTTATAGTTTCAATCCTTACATTTCAATTTTCAATCCATTTTTTACAGTAACTAAGATGTGGAAATAACCAAAGCATACATCAGCAAATAGAAAAACTGTGGCACATGCATAGAGCAGAGTATTATTCAGCCATGAAAATAAGCAAAGCCTATCATTTATGGTAATGTGGATAAAGATGGCGCACATTATACCAAGTGAAATAAGGCAAGAAAAACTGAACACTACATGATTTTGTTTATGTATGTACCCTGTAAAACGTTGAACTAAGACAGGCATATGGTAGAGCAGTGGTTGCAACAGAAAGACAGAAGCCTGAAAAAATTAGTAGATAAATGTATAAATTTCAATTATATGAAGTACAAATTTTGGAAATGAGTGTACAGCATGAGTGTTGGCAGATGAGTTAACTAATCAGAGTGTGACAATCATACACATATAAACACGATATATGTATGTGTTGTACACCTTAGACATGATCAAACGATTGATTTCAAATTTTTAATAAAAAATAAATAAGTTCTTAAAAGTAAAATCTTGAGGATAACAAAACTATGAACATAGTTTCTAAGACCAAAAACTTATTTTTCCTTCTTTACTGTATGCTAGAAAATATTCCCACCCAAGTACTAGCAATGTATATGCCTTATGGGAATCCATTTCCTAAGCTAGAGACAAAAAAAATGTTAGTATATGCGGTCCAGAAAAATGTGTCTGAATCGGGCAGTATATGCGCTAGTAAACTAAGTTCTTACTGCCTACCTGAGGTGACATTTTCTACTTCAACATTGGTTCCTATGCACTTTTAGGGAAACTACTTACATTGCAATTGAATCTTGCCTTTCAGGTGCCCACTAGTAATAAATAAAGGCTTATTATTATTCAGTGGCCTATGGGAGAAATCTGAGACATAGAAATGTGTTTGCCTTACATTTGTGATGTATCTATTTCTAGCCTTGAATACAAAAAACAAAATAAAGCTCTTCACTCAGCTGACTTTTACTGCTGGGAATAGAGAAAATTCTCCCACACCTAGGTGGCTAGCAGGAACAAAGTGCAATAAGTCATGGATTAAGGTTTGAAAAGAGAAATATTCTTGAACCATACTCACCATTTGATTCACCATCATCCCAGAAGAGCTCCCCTCTTGCTTCTTTGTTCTCATCCAGGGCAATGAGGAGACCAAGAGGATTCTTCCGGCTGCAAGAAATGAGGTACAGCAAGAGATAGACTTAGGACTCCCAGAGCTTTCCTCCATATTCCCATCAATTGCAAATGAGAAAATTCACTAGCACCACATCACTCTTCTTTCCTTCAGGCACAAAAATAAGTTTTAATGGGCTTCCTTTGTAGTAATGTCACAGAGGAAAGAAATGCCCCAAACACTCACTGCAATAAACATCCACATAGAAGCCAATAATTCAAGCACAAAAATCACTGCAAAAATTATATTAAAACTGCAGCTGCAACTATTATTTACAATTCAGGAAATTCAGTGGGAAAGAAATAGTACATAGTACTGGTACAACCAGGTCATATTAATGATGATCCCTACATTAGAAGTGCCAGCTGTGATCAGGGAGAGCAACTTTCCCTCCTGAGTACCATGTTTACTCACAAAGCAAAAACCTACAGTAAGCCTTATGGATACAATGGCAAAATATTTATATGGGTACATATTAATTTGATTGAAGACAAAAATAAAATGTCATAATTACTTGCTTTATAGTGTACAATGGGAAACATAAAACACAACTCAGAAAGCTGAGGAGATAGATGCAAGGAAAAGGGAAAGAAAGCTGTTTTATTAGTGGTCCGGTCATTGGGCCACTCTCTGCATGACCTCCCACTCCTGCTCCTCTTGGGCCCTCCCTGAGTCAGGTTTCCTACTATACTCTTTTACAGATCAAACTTTCCTATGGATGTCATGTCATCAATAAAATTATCTACTCTGATACACATTACATATCTTGAGCTGTCACTGCTAAAAAGTCCAGAAGATACAAAGATGAATAAATTGCAACTCTTGATTTCTCTAACCTTCAATATGTTAAGAAAGATTAGACACATGTACCAAATAATCAAAGCAGAAGATGAAAAGTGACATGAAACAAGCTACTATAGGACTTGAATGACACTTCCAGAAATACAGTAGATTCTTCACTCTGAAGGACACACTCAGTGATATATTACTTGATTCTAGATATATTATAACACATTTTAATTGTTGGGTTTTCAAGTAAATAAAGGATATATCCAACAGAGTTACCCTGACAACAGGAAAGCAAAACACTGCTCTCAAACTACAAGGGAGCACTGAGAGCAAAACCTGGAATTTCCCAGGGACAAATGCCTGAGAAGGCCAGAACTGGGCCACTACATCTGATAATCTTAGACAGAGAACCTGAAACTCCAATTCCCATGTGAAGCCGGGCTCAGTGGGGAAGCTCATATGACACTAAGTTGGCAGCAGTCCCACTGGCTTGCAACCAAAGGAAGGCAAATCACCTCTGGAGGAAGGAGACCCACCTCCGGGTCCATATGATCACTACATTTGAAAAGCAAAATATCACTAAACACACAAGCAACAAGTCACCATGAAAGTCAGTCAAAATAACCAACTGTACATTAATATCCTTGCAAGGACTTCAGAGAGTAGAATTTTCAACACAGAGCATGAAATAACCATCACTAAAAGGACACAGGGGCAGAGGAGCTTAATCCATAAGGCACAGGGCCTGAGAAGAGCAGAAGCCCTGAGGAAGGAAAAGTGACACTCTAAAGCTTTCAAGCACCCCCTCTAAAAAAAAAAGATGTGCTTGAAATTCTTCCTGAGTATTGGCATGGGGACAAAGAGACACTGAACCTGAAGCATCCTTGTTTTTTTCATAGTAAAATACACCTCCTTAGGTGGAAACTTAAGATGCTAATGACACTTGAACACAGAAGAAGCATGAGAAGTCACCTCACAAGCACTGTTCTCTCCCCTCTGTGGCATGTGATGACAGAGAAGAAGGGCTGCACCCCTAGCTGAGGGAGAGGAGCAGAAGTGGAACCCTACATTTCACTTAAAGGAAGCTGCAGTAACTTCCATCCCAACTATTTAAGAGGCTTCTCTTGTACTACAGTATAAGAATAACTCTTTTCCTACTGGATTTAGGTATCTCCAACTAATTCTCTAGATGAGGTCCCAAGGACTCACACTGAAAGGTATCAGATGAAACTCCTTTAACAAAGTAAACATAATCTTAGATGACCAGAACATCTGGAGTGGCAGAACTCCCTCTGTTGGAAAAATTTCAGAATGTTTAATGCAGAGGAAACCTGAGCTTCACTTGCATCATCCAGTATGCACAATGCTGAACTATGCATCAGTGGCAAAGGGCTTTCCCAAAATGCTGAGGGCACTAGGCCTGTTGGAAAGGGTAATATATGCAAGACACAAACACAGCAGAATCAGTGAACTGGTTTGGAAACCAGCACGTTTTGGCATGGTTGGTCAATATGCAGATTAAGGTATTCAAGGACATGCAGTTGTTGCTAAGGTCAACTTGGAACCTGCTTTGGTTGGCCTTGAACACCCTAGGAGTCAAGAAGTCCACACTTCAGGCAGAACAATAGTGAAGATTTTCATTTTGCTACAATAATTTCTGTTTCAGTGGAAAAAAACAGTCTAAATTGGAAACTAGAGAAAAAGAAACCAGTTGCTTTTGGATTTAGACATAATTATATAAAAAGTCTATCATTTCAGAGCTTAATAAAGGAAGTTCAAAGGAAAAGACAAATTATTAAATTCCCAAAAACACTGTCTCTGAAAAACAAAGGAACTATAGCTTCAATCAGAAATATTTACATGTGCGAATCTTTCATAAAGATTGAGTCTAAAATTCAGGAGGCAAAAAAGTACAAATGAAATAGCAGCAGCATGAGGAAGATTGATACTTGCAAAAGGAGGGAAATTTATGAACCCACTTTTGAATCACAAAAAGAAATACATCAGTGTGAAAAAGGGAATGTGATGTGAAATTCTGGAAGGTTGGGTAGTGCATCCTGACTCTCTGGAAATAAGAATAAGAGAGGCAAGAGACGAAGACCATGGCTGCATGGTATGATCAAAGCAAGGAAAGAGACCAGCTGACTCTGAGTGCCTAGAAGTAAGTTTTCTCAAGATACAAGCATGTCAGTGCTAAAATGGCAACATTTCTGGGAAAATGAAGACTTACTCCTTGAGGTGTCAGTGTTTTTGTGAAACTGGGAGGACTTCAGATGAAGATGAATGTCTCTAAAGACTGACCTGGGTGCAGCTCTAGGTCAATAGATTCTTCAAAGGACACCAAGGGATATGCAGGAAAGAATTTGATGACACGCCCCAAAAAGCATACACACACATACCACCCAGCAGCTTTCACAGGGCTTGCATGGTATTTAACATTCTCTACTCAACAGATAGCGACAGGAAAAAAAAAAAAAAAAAAAAAAAAAAACAGCTTTGAAAACAGTGAAAAAGAAAACCAATTTTAAAGAGACGAAAACAAAGTTTTTAGAATATTGAATTAGATTTGAGAATGATGCTTCAGGGATTGGTGGCATTCATTATGAACTATTGAGCAGACCAGTATGCAAAGCAGAGCCCTGGTCCATCATTCACCTTAGGTTAGTGTTCTGCGCAGGCTCCTGCAAGGGCAGGATGTAGCCCCCACGTACATGAAGATTAATGTGATCCAGAGGGGCTGGCAAGTCCTTCCACTGCCCCCTTGCATTAATGTCCACACCCTGTGGGAAGAAGGAAAGGAAAGGATGAGACAGGACACACACCTAGCTCATCAGTGCATCTGGCAGACATCTCATCTACCTCTATGAACTTGCTGCCCATTCACCACCACTCAGCACATGCCTGTTAGGACACTTCCTGCATTCACTCTGCTGCTGTCACATCTGCATTTAATTCTGTAATGTCTGCTGAGGGAGTCACGCCTCTTGGTGCTTTCTCTAGTACAAACTGCATATGGTCTTTTAACAAAGCAGACTGCTAGAGGAGGATAGACAATCTCATTAAATTTTATTGGCCCCTAAGAAAACTCTCCATTATGGCATTTCTAGACCTTTTCTGTCCCAAGATCTACTGAATCTCCATCATCACTCATCACCCTACCTGCCTAACACCTCTGACTTCTGCTTCACAGAAAAGATAAACAAGGGTTCACTTTACACAACCTTATGATTAACTTAATGCATCTGCCTTCATGTTTGACATCTTTACCTTGCTCCCTGTATGATTAGTGCTCTCTATCCAGAATCATAAACCTCAAATTCTAAGGGACCATCCTTCTACATTTTCCCAAATATAACAGTTTCTCTGTCAACACTATTGAAATATTGGGCTAGAAAAGTCTTTCTTTGGGGAACTTTCTACAATTTTTCATGTTTAGCAGCATCTTCTGTGTTAATATACTACACATCAGCAAAAGTCCATGCACCCCTATACCAATGTGACTACCAAAATTAGCTCTGCACATTGTCAAATGTTCTCAAGACCAAGGATAGGCTCACTTAAAGGAAATAGGTTTCTCTGTCCCCAAAAAGCCCTGAGTAGAAAGCACAAGGCAATCATAAGCTATTATCAGCCTAAGGAGAGACTTAGCCTAGCTACACAGTATTAGTGACAAACATAACCAGGGCTCCACAGGACACAGAAGAGGAAGAAAGCCACTTCCACTCTTTTTACACAGTAGCCATCCAATCCCGCTGCTACAGTTGGGATCACTGGGATGGCAGATGCTCTGTTCTTGTCTTGTTGCTCAATATCAAGTCCTCAACCTGCAACCTTTGACTACTCAGAAAGTCAGACAAGGAGGACAGGTTAGAGGGTAAGCACATGCCCTGTCTTCCTTCAGCAAGAATCAAACTCTGACTCATCTGTGTGCCAGCAGGGACCTTCATGAAGCTGCATCCAAAGACCCTGTTATTCAGGAGTTACCCTGTTATCTGGTCTGGTGTTATCCCCTGTATGGGCCTCACACCAGACCATAACCTATACAACATGGCTTCTGTGGGCTCCTCATGGGGAAATGCACGTGCACTGGTTAGACTTCCAAAGATTAGAGCACACATATCTGCATGCCTTCTCTACATTGCCTTATGGATTCCTGTTCTTAGGGAGTTATTTAGGACAACTCCACCCTAAACATCTATGTTATAGAGAAAAGTTTTTAATAAAAAGACAGGGAATCATCTGTGTACTTGAGAACTTATAGCAGAAGAAGAAATAAACATAAACTGTAGCTCACACCACAATTTTAAGAGTTCACTAGTTGGGGATCACACATCATTGTGAATGCTGATGTTATAAGGAAAGACAGAGACTCCTAAGCATAGAGCACTCAGGACAACCCAGGCCCTCAGGGAGAAACTGTATGTTTATTTTGCAACACTTCTGTGAATGGGTGGTAATATTCCATTTACAGGTAAGTAAACTGAGGTTATTAGGTTTAAAGATTTGTGCGAGACACAGGAAGTGGGCCCAGAGCCAGCGTTTGGTCTAAGGACTATCTATCTAAAGCCTTTGTCTTTACCATTTTCCCAGATGTGTAAAGAGTAAAAAAACTTACCGTGTAGTAATCATACCAGCGGGCTGCAGGGAAATATGTGGTGACATTTCTGGCATTCTGTAATTAAGCACAAAGAAGTTGTGCCAGTGGGCAATATATCTCAGTACAAAGGAATCGGTCAGAACACAAAGGGTTTAAAACAATGTTGGTTGTCAGAGATCCACATCTTCTACCTCTATGGAAATGACCAAGCTGAGCAAGCACTACTTTACTTCCTCCTTCTCACGCAGAGAAAATTGGCTTACAAACCAAGTGGCTTCCACAAAGATCTCTAGGATCCAGAACTTCAGAGGAAAATATCAGCATGTACACTAGCCCAAACCCTTATGAAAGAGAGAAACACCTGAGGTCTGGAACAGAACGTGTAGGTACGATACAAGGGTGTCAGTAAATGGTATCATATGCAGATGTCAGAGATTCAGAAAGAAGTGAGAAAATGGCTGTTGTAGCCAATTATGGAGGGAGGGCTCCCCAGCAGCAATAGAACAATACACATGGCTGTGGGTAGTTCTCCTGCAAAGTGTGGGTTTCATGGTGACACAATATTGTAACGAACTCTATATACACTCCACCCACCCAATTCTCTACTCAGTATTTTACTTAATGGAGAAATGTTATACTCTCAAAGGGATTATGAGGCTATCCTGGGGGTGTTTGTTTATTTTTATGTCTGTCCTAACCAGGATTGTTAGGCTGACTTGAAAGAAGTGCAGGCTGATACCAGAACACTTAAGCCATACACTTCTACTCAGGAGAGGAAGACACATCTGGAGAAAAAAAAAACCGTAACTCAGGATACTTCATGTACCAGGCTGCTTCTCCTTCTCCTAATCACTCAGCTTGGGAGCCGGGACCCTCCACCCACCAGCATGGCCCTCCACACTCACAGCCTCCAGGACAGGGCTGACCAGCAAGGCAGGGCCCAGCAGGAACTGACTGTCTACATCCCACGTCACCCGGTCTGACACAAACCTGGAAGGAAAATGAACTGGTCACTATCAGAGCCCAAGGCCTGAGGAAATACCCCATGTTCAAATCTCAGTGAGAGATTTAGCTGCATCCACTGCTATCCTCACTTCCTAGTGTCACCAAGAACATGTGGCCCACTCTGCACAGGTCTGGCTGCTCTGAAGGAAGATATATATTTGCTCACCATGGCCCAAGCTACACACCAGGTTGGCCCTCATCCCTTACATTTTCACCAAAGTAACTTCCCCTTTGGCTAACTGAACTCATTAAGAGGCCTGCGCTGAACTGAACTCAACTGGTACAAGATGGAGGGAAATCTTCACATTGGCAAATGACAGAGACATTACGCTGTTATGTTGTATCACTTCAGAACATTTTTCACTTGATAAATACCTTTTCTGCATTGACCTATACAAGGACAAAGCATCATCTTTCTCTCATGACCTTATGACAAAAAGAAACCATGTCTTCAGTTTGGAGAAACTGTGTGTATCCAGAACCACATTTCAAAAACAAATGCATTATCCATGAGTGGGAAGGATCCCAGCTAGACACTCACTCTTGGAGAAGAGGCCTCACGACAGTGATGCCCGCTGTGTGGGCCTTGTACATCAAGGTATACAGGTATGGCAGCAGGGTGTATCTGGTCTCCAACACACTTTTGGAAATATTCACAAAGTTAGCATCCCAGGACACAGGGTCTTGTCTCTAAAGGAGGAAAAGGAGTATTCTGAGTCCATGAGTGGGAAACTGGGAAAGTTCAGAGAGCCATTGAATGCTTTTGCACAAGGCTCACACACAGCTAAACTAAATACAACTAGAGGTGAAACTCCA
>NW_004955494.1:1516156-1518538 GCF_000276665.1 Chinchilla lanigera
GTGTTGTCCCCCAGCCAGTGTCCTGCCCAGCGGCCAGAAGAGGGGAATGTGGAGCGGGTGATGACGATTCCTCGCTGTCCTGTCACCTCCTGCACAGCTCTGGTTGGAGGAGAATAAGGAGATGAAATGATGCCAAACTAGGAGAAGAAAGGTGACAGGGCTCTACCTGTAAAATCCGTGTGCCTGGGGCATGTGATGAAGTGTTGCTAAGTGACCGATCAAGAGTATGAAAATCTGGAACTTAGGATTGTGCAGACTCACGGAGACAAAAGCAGCTGATCTTTTCAGTGTTTCACAAAGAGCTCACTAGACGGTAAAACACTGGCTTCGCCTGAAATTATAAGCAAACACTAAATCTGCTACTTATTTACTCAGGATTTGGTTGTATCCTTGAGGCAGAAAGAGGCAAATTCCTCTTTACAATTTTACTGAAGATACTATTTATTATTCATTGACCTCACAAATTAGAAAATGCTAGGGAAACAGAAGATTCATGGACTATTCTAGAAGAATGGTGGGAGAATAACAATAGAAACTTCTCCTTTTTGGGATAACAGAGAGGCACTTACCATCCACATTACTTTTGGGTCTTCTAACTAAACCTATCATTGGACTGGCTGCATTGAGTAGTAATCACTCCTGTCCCTTTGTGTGTGTCCCCATCTGGATTACTAGCATCTCTAACATGGGACCATTTCCTTATTTAAATCAGTCCTATCAGTTCCTATCAGCCATATAGGGCCTGTCTGTATGATTAAGATTTCCTGTGGCTTATAACTGAACTCTTCCTAACCATTAGAATGACAAGTGAAAGAAAGAGTAAAGAATCTATACCCTACCCTGGCTGGCCCGAAAGATTCTATCAACTAGAGAAGGCAGAGAACAACTCACTCATAGGTGGGCCTGGTCTGGGACCATCCATACAGGCTGTGCACGTCATAGTGACGCACTTTGGAGCCATCGGGAAGGATCTGCTCACTCTCCATGCACAGGGTTTTGCTGCTTAGGCCCCTGTCTCTGGCCTCCAAATCTGAGGGGAAAGATTTAGTAATGTAACAACCAGAAAATCTCTTTAAAGGACTAAATTCTGCATCTATACACTAACTGGAATTCAGCACAGTTCCCTTTCCTGCATCCCAAGAGCAAGATAACAATGATTGGCTACATGATAAAATGGCGGGTTCTACGATAAAATGGCTTCATCCAGACTATTCAACATCAAGGGCACTAGACAAAGTAGAAGTTTCTGTGAAAACTCAGGATTCCAGTACACTGCATAATTGAGGATGATATGATCTACTAACCAAAAAATTATTTTATATAATTTTATGAGAAACATAAGGTTACCAGTATCTTCAGGTATAGAAAGCTGGGATTTTATTTCAACAAGAAAAAAAATAAAAACAATGAAACAGAATTTCAAAACAAGATACTAGGAAATTAACAATGGTTATTATAGTGTATATTGCTATCTTTGAAGTAGTTGCTCAGACTACTAGATATAGGAATGCAAAATTGATCACACAATATAAGCACAAACCATTCCTTTCAATGAACTAATAAAATTAGTAGTATAATTACCTCAGCTATCTTCTTGTGCATATATATATACTTTTTATTTTCCCTTCCTTCTTTTCTCTTTTCTCCCATCCCAGTTTCTCTTTCCTTTTGAGCAGTTTCATTTCCTTTCACAATACTGATTGTACATTTTGGATCTTACATATTCCTTCAATTTCTAAGCTTTACATAATCTATGGAAAGTCACAAAATTTATAGAAAGTATACTTCCTAGGGATTAACATATAAGTACAACTTCAAAGCCCATGGAGTCCATGGCCTGCAATAGAAGAGGATGTCAAAATTTATGCCAATTGGTGGCAAAAGAAATTATTCAAGGTATATTAACACTATAAACAGCTATGAATGAATCTGTCTCACAGATGAGAAAAAACAAGAGTTGCTCCTTGAGAGCAGAACGCATTGGGCTACTCGTTCACCAAAGAGAGCTCCACAGACAACTTTGTAATCTATATTGGGATGTCTTTGGAGACTACTGTGGTTAAATGTTTTCTAGCCTAATTTGACTTAAAAAATGAGAGGAAAATACTTCAGAAAAACAGCCCTGTTGCATTCAGCCCTTCTTCCCTTCTCTCTGTAACGGACTGAACTGTGAATCGTAAGAATAACTTGATTTCTTGTTGCTCCATCCCCTGCTTGTTGGAGGCAGAATAATATCTGAGCTGCACTGGTGCCTGCATCAAGGTGTTCAACATCTATGCCACTGGTCTAGTAATTTTCATGCACCAGGTTGACATAAGTGTTTAAAATTATTTTTGTCTCTGGGTCCCAATAAGCCACCGCACCAATGCCGGCATGTCCTGA
>NW_004955494.1:1520668-1523280 GCF_000276665.1 Chinchilla lanigera
TGCATGACCAGATCAAGGATTATTTACCCTAATCCACTGCATGATACCAAAATGCAATTCCTGCTCCCCATCCAGGATTACAGAATTAAAGCTCCAAACTTGGAACTAAGAAGTTTCTTTTTTGTGAGTTTCTTCGCATTTTGGTTGTTTTATATAACTGTCAGAAAGGCCAGACATCAGTAAACTTAAGTTCACCGGCCTCGTAAAATTGGGTCTTATTAATATAAATAGTTATAACTATTGCACCTACCAAGGGAAACTCTTAAGGTTTCTTAGGGAAACTCTTATGGTTTGTGTCTGGATGCCCCTCAAAGCATCATACAGTTATGAGGCGGGCTTTTGGAGTTTATGACTGATCTATGGTCCAGTGTTGGAGGTACGTGTGTGAGTGCTAAACCTGCCTTGAGGCGGGTAGTTTTGCATAAGTAAGGGAGAGAAAGAGGCTGCTTGTTCCCATTCCTCCCTTTTCCTCTTGTTCCTTTTGCTGTCTTCCACCACTACAAAGGGTTGCCCTCTGTCATGTGCCACCCTGCCTTGGAGCCAGCCAAGTATGGACTGAAACCTCCACAGACTATGAGCTAAATAAAACTTTCCTCCCTTAATTCTGGGTGTCAGCTATTTTGTCTCAGCAACAGGAGAAGAGTAACAAAGACAACCACATTAATAAATTCTATGACCCCAAATAAAGTCTCTATCTCAAAAGCAAAATTGGCACTTTGAGCAACAGAATTCTTTGTGATGAATACTCTGCAGTCAGAGCTATAGGCATCCCTGGTCACTACCTAGTAAATGACAGATGGCATTTCCCAGTCACTGTGATAATCAACACTGTTCCACAGGCTTCAAAATACCCTCATAATTAGGGTAAGTACTCACTCTATTGGCTGATGTGCTATAGGTCTGATATAATAATAGCCAACCACAGGATGGCTCAAGCAGCTCCTCTGTCAACGTAAGAATATCACAGTAAGAAAGCCTGTGGCCCTGAACGTCTTTCTTGGCACACTGTTGTGTCCGTGTGACCTGCCTGAACCACCAAAAGTCAAGTGATCCCCTGTAAGAACTGATGGAAAGGACAGGGAGCTAGATCATTTCCCTGAAACTCTAATCAGAAGATAGATGAGAGAGACAGAGAGAGATACATAGAGAAATACTTGTGAAAGATTACAAAAAGAAAACAATATTCAACTGAGCCTGAAACATGCTTGCAAATTTTGGAAACCTGCCCCAACCAGCTCCAGCTTTCCTCTACTGCCTCTATTGACAAAGAAAAAGACATGCATATTCAAAAGACAGGCAGACCGCTCCCCAGTATGGGTATCTTATTTTGCACCTAGAGTACTACAAATGCCAACTAGGATCCAAGCAGTCAGAGACTAACAACAGGCAACAGTGCATCTCTGATCTACAGTGACACCTCTTCACCCTGCTCTGCAAGAGTTGTCCCACCTGAGCCCTTGGTCTCCAGACTATGCAGGTTCTGTCTAATATTGTTCTTCCATCCAAGACCCATCACTGGCCCTGACAATTTTCTTACAATTGGAAGGCTATCAATTATACCTCCATCCATTAGACAATATCCTACACTATGGTAAGAGCTCTCAAAAGGGGTCTTGGCTTTGGGCTTTGAATAATACTAGCATAGGCTGCGAGTGCTGTGCTTTATTCCCACAACATTGATATATATCTATTAACCCTTGAACTGATAGAGTTTCCAAGTAGTGCAATTTCTACCACCTTACTGACCATGTAAAGGCCAGATATTTGTCCCCTTAGCCCTTGCAGGAGTATTGGAAACAAAAACCTCTTTATGGACTGAAAAGTTCCATGGGTTACACAAACTCTTCTAGGAAGAATAATCATTGTAGAAGAAGAGCTAAAGAGGGTAAGGCAAGATACTTACTCGAGAAGCAAGGCAGCCCTGCTCACAGGTATTATCAGAACAGTGGGTAATAAAGCTGCATCAGTTCATTGTGTACATATTTTGGGACAGAATAGGGTTGAACCTTCCTGACTACTAAGCAACAAGGAATTCATTCAGGCAACAAAAGATTGATGATGCTGGAAAGAATTATAATGGTCAGTAGTATGGGCTACTAGAATCTATTACAAACAAGAAACTGTTCCTAGGACAGAAGAATTTTTATCAAAGGCTAGAAATTAAGGACTAAAATAAAAGAGGACACGCTTCACTTTCAATGAAATTAGGGGCCAGGAATAATACATATGAAGGTATATAAGAATAAAAGAACAAAAGATGTACAGAGAAAAAGACTAGCTAGAGATGAAGGTCTGGAACCATACTTAAGAGAGAACATGGAAACAACAACAAAGACACTAACTGCGAGGGAAGTAGCACTCCTTACAGGTGGTGCCCAGTGACTATTCCATGGGCCTTGGGAATCGGACAGCTCTGAGGGTAAAATTAACATTATGTCTCCTAAAGCCATGGATAAAAATTTAAACTCTCTTCACTGCCACTAGAAAGGAAACATTACTGTATGTGATGTAACCAGCACAAAGACTGATGCCCTGGGCATAATTCCTGAGTGTTTCTCCCTTGCCATGCTCATGTCCATGGCAGGGGATTTCCAGTAACCTGGGGATGGCTC
>NW_004955494.1:1524140-1538951 GCF_000276665.1 Chinchilla lanigera
AGCTGCCGCTCCATGTAGTCGATGTCTGAGTACTGCACGTCCTGTGGGAGGACACAGGGAAACCCAGGGGCTGAGGGTGGTGCAATCCATTTCCAGAAGGGAGCAACTATCCAATACTGATGGTGAAGTTAAAAGGTTTCTCCTGGCTCTGTCAAATCATACCTCCATGACAGTGTGGCATGTGATCCGGGAAGTTTATCGAATTTTTTTAAATGTTAAGTCATAACATAGAAACAACATAAATCAGTAAAACATAGAATGATCTTATCTATCTGGAAGGGCAGTGATAAGGATAATAAAAACTCTGACGGGGAAAATGGTTTTGAAAAGTGCCAATGTAAAGAGTGATCTTCATTAATGCCCCAGTTGTCCGCCATTGGGATCACAGTAGTTCATATTCAGAGAAAATTGTGTGAGCAACTCTCCAGTCACAGCACAATACTGACAGAAAAATAGCACAAAACAAAACAAAACAAAGCAAAAGCTTGCAATTACTTTAGAATATCCAATCTCAGTGGTAATCAGACACAATTTGTTATTATGATGAAATTTTGCATGACAGACTTTCAATTAATGCAACTGTTGTGAACAATAGAAAAGTGATTAATTTAGTATGAAAGTGCTCCATGGAGTTTTTCTGATTGTTGCACCCTTTGGTTCTCCACTGAGGCATAGATTTTCATTCCATGGATACTTTCTCTGAAATGCATGCCAGGTTACCCACATTCAGAGCACACGGAATGTAGGTCTACAGCTGCCAAGCACTGGAACAGAGGACAGATCTCACCTGCAATGGCCTAAAAGCACTGGGTTCATTCTTCTTGATTAGGCAAAACTAATGCTTAACATTTTTTTCAGTACTGGTGATTAAATCTAGGGCCTTGCACATGCTAGCCAAGTGCACACCCGTTGGGCTACATCCTTAGCCCTTTTTAGTATGCTATTTCAGGGGAGGATTTTGATAAGATATCTAGGCTTGCCTCACACACAGCTGGAATCAGCCACCAGACCTCATGCTAAGGGATATTTTATTCTTATGGAATGTGATGGGACTTACTGGTCTCTCAGTGTACCCTGGGGAGGAGACAGGGCAAGAAGGAGGAGACAAGAAATAGGACCTCAGTCAGGTGGAGGCCTCTGTACTGGATGGGTAAGAGAACTGAACAACAACAGCAGAGGGGTTTATTTATACTCTTGCAAAGTCAGTATTACGAGACACAAGGTTGCTATAGTAAAGACTGAAATTGTCCAGGCAGGATGCTTTTCCCAAGACTAAGGTAGCTTAACTATTTAGGACTCTGTCCTGCTCTCACACATAGGACCAATTTCCAGCTTCAGATGCTCCCAACAAGAATCAAGAACTTTTTGACCAAATCTTCTGAAGTCATGTAAGGGGAATACAAGGACGCATGTACAGCAGAAAAAGCCTTGCATCACCTTGGTAAGAAGGGACAGAGCCCATCTGCATTACAGTGCTGGGTGAGGCATCATATGACATCATGTGAGAAAGAACTCTGTGCCTTTGTACCACTTTGCAGAAGTCCAACAAATAAATCCAGATACAGAGACAAATGAGTTAGCTACAAGGTCTCAGAACTAATGCACAATGTCCTTTACATACATAGGGGATCTTGGCAGCCACCATGTCATCATACAGACTGGCAATCTCAGAGTCATTCTCATATCCATAGCGACACAGCTGGAACCCCAGGGCCCAGTAAGGCACCATCACAGGCCGACCAATCACCTGGAAAATACACAAGATATTAATTCGTGTGGCAGAAGTCAGATTTAAGCTGTACAGGCAGTAATAAAAGTATTTCTCCAGGGCTGCAAGATAAAACATCAATGAGTACAAATCCAGAGATAATCTGAGGAGATGCCGAGCTACCGAGCTACCAGAATACCAGAAGTAAACTGCTAAACTAGAACTCATTATTTAGGAATTGGGGAAAATTTGGTTTTACTTTAAGCCCTAGAGTTTGTCATGGTTAGGAGCACAGAACCCAGAGAAAAAAGAGTCTGGGTTGGCAAACAGGCTCCATGTGTGCTAGCTGTGTGACCTTGTGAAGCACTGATGTGTTTCTGTTTCTTCATCTGTAAAAGAGCATAATGATAGTGACCCTTATATTTTTATGAAGGTGACAGAGCAAATATATGAAGTAGTGCTCAACCTGCAATAAGTAAAAGATGAATAACATGAAGAATAGCATGTGTTTGTTGCCACAGATGACACTGTTACCCTCTCTCCCTCACCAGTATCACCTGTCGTCCTATCACCACCACAGACACAACAATCAACACTGTCACCCTCACCTCAACCACCATCACCACCAGAGCCAGAACCAAAACACCCACAATCCACTACCATCACTGCCATCACTATCATCATCCCCTAACCAACAGCACCCACGCCATGACCACCATCAAAATCACAACACTCACAACCACTCCCACCCACACCATTAGAGCTACTATCAGCACTACCATCCCTAATATGCACCATCACCAAAATCACTATCACCGTAACCACCCATATACTACCACTAGTCTCAGCATTGCCACAGGTACCATGACTCCTGCACCCACATTGCAACAGTCAGAGAGGATATGAATATAACGATTATGCAAATGCATTTCTTGTTGCTCAGTATCACTTGTCTCTGAAAAAGACCAACAACTCCAGCTGTCAAGTGAGATTTACACAAGTTAAGGTTGGTTTTAGAACACGGAATGAGCTTAGTAAATATTTCATAAGCAGATAGATTCCTTCCTACCTCGGTGTACTGCTGAGTGACAAGCTCTGGAGTTGGGCCCAAGAACACATAAAAGTCCAGAACTCCCCCTGTGGTGCGGTATGTCAGGGCAGGCATGGGCTGGAATGTCACGTCTGAAAAGACAGGAAAATGATGCCAGTAATCTAAAAAGACAGGAAAATGCCTACAGTGGAGATGAAGTAGCCTGACATACATACTGTTCTCTTTGGAACATCACATCTGAAAAGTTAGGAAACTTCCAACCAAGGTCTAAATCTAATCTCTCTTTTTCACTTTAGAGTATTAAGGGCAGATAATCTGCAAGAAATGCAGAAATGCTAATCCATAGGCTCCATCTCTGGATGTTTCCCCTTTGGTGGGCCTTATTATCATATTATATGTTTTGCCATTCTACTTCTTTGAAATTATTGTAACTTTTAGATCAGAAAACATTGAAGACACACAGGAAGTAGCAGAAATATGCCTCAGAATTTCTGTATACTTCACCAAGCTTTCCCCATGGATAGCAGCTTATTGAACACTACTAAATGAATTTATTCACATTTCGCCAGGTTTCACTTCTTGATTCCTTCAAAGTCCCTGATTTTTCTCTTCTATATCACACAAATTTTAGTCACACTTCCTACACTTACAGTGAGTGCTGTGATCCATACCTTCACAACTATTCCAAGTTAGACAGTTGTTCGCACTAGCTGCCTTAAAGGTTATTAGAAGTTCTTTTTCCTTTTTATGTGACTTTTTCCAAAATAAGAGCTCCGTGATCTTGTTTTTATATGTTACTCAAATGAAATGAGAATATTAAATTTAAAGTCAAAAGTCCCCTGCCACAAGGTAAATATTTTGATCTCTGAATGCAGCTAGGTCTCACACATGCTAACATTACAGAGCAGTAAATAATATTCACAAAAAAGGGAGGCACTCGCATCATCCTACCCATGGCATTGCTGTTCAGCAGGAGCACGCTGTGGGCACTGCCATCCTCCTCGAGTCCCATGTAGTAGGGGTGGACACCATAGGAATTCATCTTGTACTAAGAGACATGGGGGAAAAGGGAGAGGGAGTTAGAACACATTGTGACTGATTAAGAAATTCAATGAGTATGTTCATTAAGATGGGTCTTATCTTTTCTGAGAAATAAGTCACACACAAGAGAAAGAAAGCTACCTGCAAAGAGGCACGCTTGTCTACAAGCACAGTGTGACAGCTCAGGTGGAGCCAGGGAAGACGCAGCACAAAGCACGCTTACCCCCGGGGGCTGGTCTCGGGAAAACATGCCCCACGTGTGCCAGTTCAGGTCTCTCCGAAAGGCTGTGTGCTCCGTTTCCCCAAAGCCATAGATGTAGGAGGAGGGCAGGCGGGTGGAGATGCGGAGGAACATGTCATTGAAGGTGAAGCCCAGGACCTGCGAGTCCCAGCTGGGAAGTAGAAAGGTAGATTTCAGAGGAACTTCACCTTTCCTACTGAGTCTGAGCACTGACTTTCCAAGGACAACAGAACTGCTGCTTCCCTCCCACCAGCAGACCCTGTTCCTCTTCCAAGTAGAACACAAAGTTACGGCTAAGATAAACACAGTGCCCTTGCTGAAAGCCTTAGTCAGCCTCCCTTCCTCTTTCTCTACCACTGCTCCTTTCACAGCTCGTCCTACAACAGCAAAGCCAGTCACTTCCCACCGTCTCACCTGCCACCCTCCATGCCAGCCCTGCCCTGCGCTCTCGATCCGTGATATTCCATTTCCCTCGTGCATGCTGAGTGATATTTTCTGAGAGAAACTAACATCAGGTTATTCCACTATCTACATTTTCAAGAGGCTTCTCATGTAAAGACCATGTAAGGAAAGTCTCTAAGGCTGCACCTGACCTATATAACATCCCAGCTTCACACTACCGCTTACCTCCTTTGTACAGCACTAGTCTTCTACCACTTGACAGCCAATTTTCCTCCTGGCCTGTGACCTATGCACTATCTTTCCCTCTATCAAGGGAAATATCCCTCTTTTCATCCTCCCAGAACATCACATGCAATTCATACCTCCAGGGCCCTCCTCTACATCCAGGCCCCACTCAAATGCCACCTGCTGGGAAAGGCCCACTCTGGCCACATTATCAAAAGTGCTAACCTCTCAGGTCTCTGGATTTCCCTGTTCATTTTCCTACACAACAGTTACCTCTGTCTCAATTTTACTCTTACATTGTCATGTAAATTGTCTTGGAAGAAGAGAGACCTCCTCTGTCCATAAGCATACAACCTAGAAAAGCAGGTCAAATGGAGAAGGTACCCCATAAATACTGATTAGTTGGACAAATTCCCAGCAATACGCAAATGTCTCAGCAAGTACCCTCATGATGCAAAAGACTTCTGAGTAAACAGATCTGAAGGAAATAACTAATTCATAGACCTGGAAATGAACAGTATCTGGTGTCAGGAACAAATGGCTGCCAAGGGACATGTGAATAACCAGCAATTCCAAGTCACACTAGCAGACACTTACATTACAGTGCCTGTACTCTTCCGGCGAATAACTACCCCAAACGGATTCTTCGTAATGAGGACATCATAGAGCCGCCTCTCGGAGGTGCTGGAGGGCACCTTGGGTATATTCAGAGGGACTGGCACTTCATAACGAATGTTGTTGGGGTCATAAATCTAGAGAGAAGAAATAGATTTTAGGTAAGTACATAAAAATGGGGAATAAGCACTCTATACAGACATGACTGTAGTTAACAATACTGTAGCACAGAACTCAAAATTGTTAGAAGACATGAAGTTGAATATTCTTATTAGAAAGAAATGACAAACATCTGAGAAGACGAAAGAACCTTAGTATCACAAGGTGATCATTTCACAATAGTCTTAAAACATCACAATGAACACTATATAGATGTATGACTATTATTGTCAGTGAGAAAACCTCCTAGGCAAGGATAGTACAATTCATAGCTATACTGCTAGCAGTACCTTGACTTCCTTGATAGTATACATAAATTGGTCTTCTGTAAGAATCTGATATCTGGATTTGATCAGATTTGATCCAGATATGATTCTCTCATTCTTCACTTTAAGGCCTCAGTAAAACACTCATTTTAACATTGGTGCTATTTATACTCTTCATTCGTCTCTGCGAATATATGAGTTTTGTGAATAGCTAAAAACTATTCAGAATTGTAATGTAATCCCTCCAAAACATGAACAGGTTTGCTTAAAAAATCATAACTGTTCTTGCAGAAAATGATGAATAAAGTAATGGATTGGGTTTGCACAACATCCGCTGCATCTTAGAGTATGCGCTGGACACTAGGGAGGTGAGCTGAAAAAGTGAGGCTTATTGTTTTAAGAACTTCACACGCTAATGTGAAAAGGAGAGGTATTTACAATACCGATTGCTGTGCGATGATGCAGAACCGTGTAGAAATGCTGTGAGCTGATAGGGAAGGAAATGTTTCCCATTGGTTTGGGGAGACTGAGATAGTCTCATGTGAGAAATACAAAGAGTATTAGAAGTTATGTAGGCATCAACCAAGCATGAAACCAAGATTAAAACAGTTTAGTAAGGAAAGAAGGAACCCAAAGACACAGGGCATTATTTGGGCTCAGAAAGATACACTTATTTGGAAGACAGCTACTGCATGATCAAGAGGAAGAGTAAGCAGGAGTTCAGAATACAATCAAGTTCACTGCTTTTAAACCTTTGGTACTCACCACAAGCCCCAGATCTGGTAAGGATGCAAAGCAAAGAGCATCCGTCTCTCATCTGTCCCCAAAGGGAAGGCTCCTAATCATCCTCACCATTTCTCATTCTCCCAACCTTTCTTCTTGCAGTAGCCTTGATAAACTCTCTAAATGCACGTCAGGGCAGATCTTCCCATTCTATCAATCTGTTCTCACTGTTCTTTTGATTAGGATTATCCTCTAAGCCATTGAAGCACACAATTTAAAAGAGAAAACTAGCCAGGTGTGGTGATGCAAGCCTGTAATCCCAGTATTCTGAAAGGCTGAGGCAGGATGATCACAAATTCAAGACCAGGTCAGGGAACTTAGCAACTTAGTGCCCTACCCTGGGGTTGTAGTTCAGTGTTCAAACCCTGCGTTCAGTTCCCAAAAAAACAATCAAACAAACAAAAAAGAGTAAACTTATGTCAAGGTTATTATGATCCTTCAACAGCAAAAAGTAGTGGGAGTCAGGCATGGTGGTACTTTCCTATAACTTGCCTCCCAATACTGTGGGAGGCTGAGGTAGAAGGAATATAATTTCAAGGCCAGCCTGGCCAATTCAGTGACTTAATGAGACCCAGTCACAAATTAACAAATAAAAAATGGGATGGGGCATAGTTCAGTGTAAACACCCTGGGTTCTATTCACAGTACAAGAAAAAAACAATAATGGAACCAAAAAGACTGTGTCAGTACCTGATACGTATACTGTGTTTACCTTGAACTGCAGCATTTCATCCTTATGGTAGGTCACCTGCAGGCGGAGAGGGCTCACGGGAGTGGAGGGGAAGGCGTTGGTGTGAAGAGAAGACTTTAAGGAGATGTCAGCGCTGGCTCCATGGGAGTCATATTGAACATTGCTGACCGAGTACAAATCGTTGACAAAATAGCAATAAGGGACCCCAGGAGAGCTGGATTCCTGAAAAGTGAAGTCAATACCCTAGTCAGCATGTGCTCCCTGAAAGACTTGAAAAAGGCACTTTACACGGAGATGAAGCCACCACATCATTTATTCACTTATATATCATTTGGTACTGCCAAAAACTTAAATTACTGATCTCCAAACAAGATACTAAAATCATCGCACCCCTACCCCACAGGTCAACTTCCTTTGAAAACCCTTTCCCTGTGTGCATTATACCTAGGTGCACATGTTCCAGGACTGTGCACACGAAATTACAGATTAAGAGTAGAGGATTTCCATGAGCACTAACATCACCAGCATGCTTACCTCCCAGACGCAGCCACGGGCAAGGCAGTTTGCTTCAGAAACGCCATGCTCATCGGGGTAACAGTCTATTTTTTCTACATCCTTTATGTTTGTGCTCCACTCCACCGTGTATGCTTCTCCCAGGACAAGACTAAGATCTGAGATAATGGCAACCTGGAGGAATGGAGAAGTCATAGGAAATTCATCCTAAGGGCAAAGGTCTTCCAAAATCAGAAATGTGTGTTTAGGGAAAAAAAAAGTGTCATTAGAAGAGACTCTCAATAATCCAAGTAATATGACTATAGTTTGGATGAAGAGTTGCATATAACAGGAGGGGACTATTACATGGTCATTGGGCAAATATTACTATTCTGTCAGTATCTTGTACTTTATAATGTGGAAAAATATAGGTCAAGTAAAATCTACTGTGACCACCACTTTCTTTCATTCCCCTAACTCCTCTTCTGTCTTCCTATTGTGGCAAAAAGACTCTTCTGTTTTCTAAAATTGAGTTTTCCTTCTTGTTCTGCACTTCCAAAACCACTGTGCCCCGTGGCCTGTGGCCTACAGTGGTAGAAAGAACAGCATATCAAATTCCTGTGGTCAGGGGTCTCATTCCCATTGTCCCACGGAATCTTACACAAATTGCTTCAATTCTTTAAATTCTATTTTATCAACTTCAAAAGCAGTGAGTTCTATAGTTCATAACATTTTCTTTCATTTCTAATATCTCAGACTCTTCAGTTCTGCAAGCCTAGATACTCATAATTTTAAATGCTTTCTGAACCCCATTCAGAAATTTAAACTTCACAGTATTCTATACATTAGTCTTATGTTGCACTTACCACAGTTAACATTCTCATTTGTCTGAAGCAAGGAGATCACACTAGAGGCATTATCATCCTTTTTCTGGTCTCCTCCCAGTCTAAATCATCTTGCCTTTCCATGCCCTACTAATCCCCACCCTCAACCACTGCCTTCAGTAAAGCCTAATGTCAGCATCATTATGAGAAACTTTGAAAATTAAATCAAGTATGGCTTTCCCAGTGGGCCACCTCAAACCCTTCCAAATGGGACCACAAGTTTCCTCCCGGCCAAACCAATCTCTTTCCAAAAATGAATATACCAAAGCTTTTTATGAAAGATTTACAGACTGCCAATGCAAAGGTACTCCAAGTCCTTAGCTTGGCTTGTCATAATGTCTCAACATGTGATGGATTACAATGACAATACTGTTTTCTAGGAAAATGGTATCCAGCTTTGGATTTCACTGCTGTTTGCTTTCCCCATGTAATACATTCCTTTATTGTCATTATTTCACTTTAAAATACCAAAGTTCCACTGGGAGATGTGGCTCAGTGGCCCACTACTTGTCTAGCACACACAAGGCCCTAGTATCACTCCCCAGAACTGCAAAATAGAATACCAATTTCAAAATATTAGCTATATTTTTAATTACTGTAACACACAACAATGACTACAAAAAGTTAAATTCAACTTCCCTCAGAGTAGCTCACGAGTGTTTAATTCTTTTTTTTAATTTTAAAGAGAGTAGTAAGTGAGAAACAAACAACCAAAGAAATAGAACAGTATCAGCATACTAGTATCACAAACCTAAACAAAAGGCCTCCATCTTTATCTCTTTCATCAGCTTTCATTTTTTAAAGATATATCTTAGAACAGAGACATGGATTATTGACCTAGGTAGCCACTTCCAATCACAAGAGAAGAAAACATCTCAATCCTGATAACCTTGAGCCTCAGAACCAATACCAGGACCACTCTACCTTATATACTCATAAACAGAGAACAAAATCCCAATTTCTTACCACCTGGACTTTTTCTCAATCAAAGCTATGATCTCCTATGTGAGGCACAATCTTTCAAGACCATTGCTTTCTCCAAGAAACTTGCCTGACCTACACCAATAAGTTTTGATAATCAAATAATACAGAATAGAACACCTCCTAAATGTTGGTTTGTATTCGCCCTCCCCCCCTTTCCAATGCTTTGATGTATATAAATTATTTCTTCCCATAACACAAATTCAAACAATGAAAGAGTTCCTTTGGTTTTATTTTAATTAATATATTTGGCTAACAGAGATTGAGCTTGTTTCCATGTATGTATTTTTTAAATGGTTTCTTCTTAGCAATATACATAAACAGCCATATACTATTTATTTATAGCATTATAATGAATGTGTCCTCATTATGTGTTCTTGGAAGAGAATATCAAACATTATCAATCTGTAATCATAGTAGATGTCTAAGTTGAATTATTTCCATAAATTTGGAAAGCCCTTCACAAAATAAGCTCCAACAGCAAGAATCTTTATAGTACTTGTGATTCGGATTTCTTGGAGTACAAAGTCCATATAATGCTAGGACAGGTGTCTCCCAGGGCTGAGCTGAATCCTGGACATGTTCAAGAAGCCTAGTGATTCACCGCTGCACCTCCCTGACCAGCGTGCAAGGCAGGGGAAACCCGTGCACCCTCAGGGGCCTTGGTGGTTACTCGCCATACCCATAGTGTGTCTGCTGTGGCTGGGTTGAATGCCAGACACCTTCAGGAACCCCAGTGAGCCATCCCCACTAATGTATGAGGTACGTGGAGCCCTGGACAACTTCTAGGGCCTTGGTTGTCACTGCCAGAACAACTCGCACCCCACCTCGGGAACTCAGCTAAAACCTGGACAGAGTCAGCGGCCTCAAGGAGTCCCCCTCATCCCTCCCTTTCCATTGTGGAAAGCAGGCTCTGTCCTGGGCAATATCTGAAGCCTCAGTGAACATGACATGCATCCCCCCCCCCGCCAGTCTTGGGGAAGCTGGGCCAAACCCCACACAGTCTCAGGAACTACAGTGAGCCTCCTCCACCCTTTCCATGCAAACCTGGGAGCCAACTGAATGCAAGAAAGTTTGGGAGCATCTGGGACCCCACCTTGCCACCACTCACCAGCACAGGAGCTGCACTGAGCACAGTGCATCTTCAGACTCTCGCCCCACCACTCACACAATCAGGAGCATGAGGCTGCATTCCAGGGAGCCTCTGAAGCTTCAAAAATGACAAAAGGAAGGAGCAAAATGCAATCTCAGACCTCCACACCACCCAAAACAAGTCCAAGAGGCATCAACACAGAACAGCCTGGAAATCATACGCCTGAAATTTCTGAAATGATAGCAACTGAAGTAAAGAAACAACTCCATCAGGCCATAGAAGACATCAGATCAGAAATAATGTTTCAGGTGAAAAAGGAAATGACAACAATAATGAAAGAAATGTTCAGCATATCCAAAGATGACATTCACAAGATAATAGAAGAGTATAGACAACTCATGGAAACCTTCAGTGAACAATATAGAAAAGAACTAGAAGATATGAAACAGATGCAAACAGATATTCAGGAAATTAAAAATTCCATTGAAAGCTGGCAAAAACGCCTGAATGAAGCTGAAGACAGACTTTCAGACCTTGAAGACAGCAAAGAAAAACAATGTCAGATGAATAGGTATTAATGAAACGGCAGGTGTTAACACAAATGACAAAAAAAGACTATTTGTAGAAATAATAGCAGAAAATTTCCAAGGCATGGAAAAAGAATCAGACATCCAGATAAGTGAAGTATATAGAACTCCAGTTAATCATAACCAAAATAAATCTACACCCAGACATATAGTGATGAAGATCCCAGAAACTCAACAAAAGCTCAGAATATTAAAAGCTGTTAGAGAAAAGAAACAGATCACCTATAAATTAAAGCCTATCAGAATCACAGCAGTCTTTGCAACTTCAAGAACAACAACAGAAAGGAACCACCAAGCAGAGCAAGCAATTAAACAGAGGGAAAAAGGAAGTTCCAACAGCAGGAAAACAGCATGACAAAGATAAGCCAATACATATCCATTATAACCATCAATGTAAATGGTCTCAGTGTACCCACCAAATGAAGCAGACTAGCAGAGTGGATACTATATACAAGAAACACATTTAACTCAAAAGGAAATTCACAGACTGAAAATTAAAGGATGGAAAACAATACTCCATGCCACAGGAACCCAGAAGAAAGCAGATGTAGATATTCTGTGTGCAGACAACATGGACTTCAAACCAGCAACAATCAAAAGAGGTAAAGAAAGTCACTACATACTCATGAGGGGGAAGTTTCAAGAGGAAGAGATAACAATAGTAAACATCTATGCACCAAATATAGGAGCATTCACCCATATAAGACAAATTTTAACAGACATGAAAAATGAGAAAAGTAGCAATGCAATCATAAAAGGGGACTTTAACACACCATTGTCACAAGAGATAGATCAACTAGACAAAAAATTGGGAAAGAAATAACAGGACTTAGCCAAACATGCAAACATATGGACTTAGTAGAACTTTACAGAGTGTTCCACCCAAGAGCATCAGAATACACACTCCTCTCAGCTACACTTGGGTCGATCTCTAAAATAGACCATATACTAGTACATAGAACATGTTTAAGTAAGTGCAAAGGAATTGAAATTATCTGATGTATACTATCATACCATAGTGCAATGAAACTGGAAATTAATGACAAAAGAAAACACAAAAACTCCATAAAAAGTTGAAAATTACATAACATCCTCCTGAACTACCAATGGGTCACAGATGAAATCAAAGTAGAGATTAAACATTATTTATAACTAGACAAAAATGTACATACAACCTATGTACATTGAAATGATGCAATGAAAGCAGTCCTACGAGGAAAATTTATAGCGGTAAACTCCCTCCTCAGGAAAACAAAACAAGCACAAATAAACAATCTTATGGGCACCTCAAGTTCCTAGAAAAAGAAGAGCAAGTCAAACCCAGGGCCCAAAGAAGGCAAAAAATTATAAAGCTCAGAGCAGAAATTAACACAATGGCAACTAAAAAACCAGTACAAACAATTGATGAATCAAAGAGATGGTTCTTTGAAGAAATAAATGAAATAGATGAACCCCTAGCCAATCTTATCCAAAAAAGGAAAGAAAAAACTGAAATACACCCAATAAGGGATGAAAGGGGTGAAATCACTACAGATTCTGAAGAAATTCAGAAGATCATCAATACCTACTTTGAAAATCTCTACTCTCATAGGATGGAAAACACAGAGGAAATGGACAGATATCTAGATACATATGTTTGTTTGTTTTTTTTTTTTTGGTTTTTCTCCGGTACCGGGAACCGAACTCACGACCCTGCGCTTGCCAGGCAGGCGCTTTTGCCGCTGAGCTAAATCCCCAGCCCCTGTCTAGATACATATGAATTACCGAAGCTGAATGAAGAAGATATAAAGATCCTGAATAACTCAATATCAGCCAGTGAAATTGAGAATGTAATTAAAATCTTGCCAATGAAGAAAAGCCCAGCTCTTAATGGATTCACAGTTGAATTCAACAAGCAATTTAGAGAAGATTTAACACCAATTCTTCTCAAACTCTTTAATGAAATTGAAAGGGAAGGAATTCTCCCCAACTCATTCCTGGAGGCAAGTATTATCCTGATACCAAAACTAGAGAAAGACCCAAACAAAAAAGAGAACTACAGGCCAATCTGCCTAATGAATATAGAGGCAAAATTTCTCAATAAAATACTAGCAAACAGAAAACAACAAATCATCAAGAAGATTATACACCATGACCAAGGGGTACTCATACCAGGAATGAAGGGATGGTTCACTATGCACAAATCAATTAATGTAATACACCATGTCAATAGAGCCAAGGACAAAAATCACATGATCATCTCCATTGATGCAGAAAAAGCCTTCAATAAAGTCCAACACTCATTCATGTTGAAAACCCTACAGAAAATAGGAATAGATGACCTTTACCTCAAACTGATCAAAGCCATCTATGATAAACCAACATCTAATATCATACTAAATGGTCAAAAATTGAAAGTTTTCACTTTAAAGTCAGAAACAAGACAAACATGTCAACTGTCACCACTCCTATTCAATATAGTTCTGGAAATATTGGTGAGAGTAAATAGACAAGAGAGAGAAATAAAAGGAATAAGGATAGGAAAGCAAGAAGTGAAATTGTCATTATTCGCAGATGACATGATACTCTACATAGAAGACCCCAAAAACTCCACCAAAAGGCTCCTGGATTTAATAACCAAATTCAGTAGTGTAGCTGGATACAAAGTTAACACTCAAGAATCAATAGCACTCCTGTACACAAGTAACAAACAGACTAAGAGAGAAATTAAGGAAACCACACCTTTCACAATAGCATCTAAAAAGATGAAAAACTTAGGAATCAATCTAACAAAAGAAGTAAAAGATCTATATAGTGAAAATTATAGTACTCTGAAAAAAAGAGATCGAACAGGATATCAGAAAATGGAAAGATACTGCTTGCTCATACATAGGAAGAACCAACATTGTGAAAATGGCCATAATCCCAAAATTGTTGAACAGATTCAATGCAATCCCAGTTAAAATACTGAGAGTATCAGTATACACACAAAAAAGACCATGCACAACTTTAATTCATGAGAACTCTACATCACACCATTACATTTTAGCATCAGTTATGAGTTTCCAGATTCTTTTCCTCTGATCCTGTCCCCCATGTTTGTCATAATCCCAAAATTTTTGTACAGATTCAATACAATCCCAGGTAAAATACCATTAGTACGCCTCACAGATCTAGAGAAAACATTCGTAAAGTTCATCTGGAATCAGAAGAGGCCTAGAATAATAAAAGCAACCTTGGGAAACAAAGGAAAGGAAGGAGGCATCGTAAATGCTGACTTAAAATTACATTACAAAGCTAATGTGATAAAATCAGCATGGTACTCACACAAAAACAGACCTGAAGATCAATGGAACAGATTAGAAGATGCAGATACAACTACAAACACAGTCAGTCACCTTATCTTTGACAAAGGGATGAAACATGTTCAATGGAAGGAAGACAGCTTCTTTAATAAATGGTGCTGGAAAAATTGGCTTTCCATATGCTGAAGACTAAAACTAGACCCATGTCTTTCACCATGCACTAAATTAAAGTCAAAATGGATCAAAGATCCAAACATTAAAACAGAAACACTAAATTTATTAGAAGAGAAAGTAGATAAAAATCTTGAA
>NW_004955494.1:1539888-1546429 GCF_000276665.1 Chinchilla lanigera
GTATTGCTGTTGTCTGATGGTGTATTGAAATGAACAGTTAATACTCACAATTTTTTATGTTCTGATCGACTTTGCATGTTTGTGTTTGGTGGTCTGAGCAACTGATCTGAAGGTAACACTATGCAATGGAATTACAGTGGTGAACTCCTACCATCTGTCTAATGAAACTCTGTATTATCTCTAATGTTTTATTGAAGAATTATTTTCTTATTCTCTTTAATGGTTTGAGCAATCTTTATTCTTATATCTGATAATCTGAGCAGTGTAGCTGAGGATAGTGATATGCAATGTAACAACCAGTGCTGACTTGTATTGATTTGTCTTGAGACCCTGTATCACTCTGAATGTTCTTGCTTTGATATGTTCCTGTTCGTGATACTGGTATGTTGCTACTGTTCTATTTTTTTGTTTGATTGTTTCTCATTTACTACTCTCTTTAAAATAAAAAATGATAATAATAATTATAATGCTAGGACATCAGAGAAACTGATTACAATCTGTTTAAGAAAGTCAGGTCTAATTACAACTGATGAAAACTTACTTTATTGTTACTCCCTAATTCAAGAAGTAGGCATATGTCAGGTCATATATTATTTATCTTAACATATTTCTTGGGCACAGACAGTATACGTTGGAGTGAGAGTATCAGTACACACACAAAAAAGACCCTGCACAACTTTAATTCATGAGAATTCTACATCACACCATTACATTTTAGCATCAGTTATGAGTTTCCAGATCCCTTTTCCTCTGATCCTGTCCCCCATGTTTGTCACTGCTCTTCTTGTACACAGGACAGTTACTTCTCTGAAAGTAAAGTTGCTCTAGACCAGAACGATCAGGTGCAGATCAGTGAAGATCGGAAGATTATTCCTCAGTAGCTCCCCAACCCACTCTAAGTCTGGCTGTCTCATTTTCATTTTCTGTCCAGACCCTCTTACTTCCCTATTCAGGACTCACACTGCTTTCTGATCCTTCAAGAACCCACGCAACCTTGATAGGAATAAAAAGCCATGGTGCTATGAAGACTAATAAAACAAACATATTAACAAAATGGAGTTTTACCTTCAGAATAACATCATAAGTGACATTAGGCAAAGCTTGAGTCAGGACACCATTGTGTTTCACGGTGACATTGGCAGGTTCCTCTGTGCCGAGTATTCTAATCTCCTGAAATGTTAAGTTATTGGGGTCCCTGTAGGTTGACTGAGAGATCTTCACATCCAGGCGGTTCTGCAAAACAATTAAGCACAAGGAAGCACAAAGGTTTGCCTGTAAGACACACATTCTCCTGTACAGTCATACAAATGCTACACCCAGGACCAGATACTTCCCCCAGCTCTGAAAGCTACAGATTTTGCTACTAATGCATGCTCAAGGAGCATAAGCTTATTTGATTTGAACTATGTACTAAAAAAAATCAGCAATATGCAGACAGATATTTGAAAAAACTATCTTTAGACAGACTAGCTGCTTTGATTTGTCAATATTGGTGGCTCCATTGATTACACACACAATGAAACTACTGGGACTTAAGTCTACATGGAAATGTGTTTAACTAGAGTCATTAATCTCAGTGAAGTTGAATACATAATCACACACATCCACAAGCACAAATGTGCTATTGGTCAGATGAAAACCCACACTTAAGATTCATAGAAATGCAGTACTCACTTGGGTGGCAGAAAACTCACATAAAAGGTAAACATTATTGGCCACAGTATCTGAAAGCAGAAAAAAGGCAACTCAGACTCCCTGCCCACCACAGCACAAATCTCACCTGCCTCTCCTTAAAGCTGACCCTGCCTCCCTGAAGGCAGGAGTTCCTTCCTTTGAATGACTGAATGACATTCTATTGCATATCTACCACAACGTCTTTATTCATTCGTCAGTAAGTGGAAACACGGACTGGTTCTGGATCTTGGCCAGGACGAATAACACTGCATTGAAGTGAGTAACGTGGGAGTGTTCGTATCTCTCTGATAGACTGACTGCAGTTTTTGGATATACACTAGAAATCGGATGGCTGGATCATATAGTTCTATTTTTAATATTTTAAGGAACTTTTACACTGCTTTACATAATGGCTGAATTGACTTATATTTCTACTGAGAAACTGTCAGGGTTTCCTCCATTACTCCACACCGTGGCAGTGCTACAGTCTCTTCTCTTTCCCATCACACCATTCGTGGCAATCCTCTGTTGATGCATCACTGCAATTTTCCATATGTAATTCTCTGCATCTTAGTGCAGAGATCAGCATCTTTTCATATGCCCGCTGTGCAGCTGCAAGTCTTCCCTGCAAAAGTGTCTATCAGATTCATTTTCAAATCAGCTGATTTATTCTCTTGCAACTGAGTTTTATGAGTTCCTTACATGTTTTTATATTAATTCTCTTTGTTATATACGTGGTTTGCACATAGGTTCTTTAATTCTGCGGGTTCCTTTTTTACTATGTTAATGGTTTCTTTTGCTGTGCATAAGCTTTTCCTTTGATGTAGTATACACGTTTGTTTGTTGACTTTGTTGCCTATTCTTTTGGTGCCATATCCAAGAAAATATTCACAGGACCAATGTCCAAAATATTTTCTCATGTTTGGGGATTTCATAGCTTTAGTCCTTGCATTTAAGTTTTCAGTTTGTTTTTTATAATAGCCAAGATTTGGACACAACCAGCATCAGCAAATGAATAGAAGCAGGCACTGTAGAACACACATACAGCAGAGTATTGTTCAGGCATAAAAGAGAGGTGAACTCTGCCATTTCTGACAGCAGGGATGAAGATGCAGCATACTATACTAAGTGAAAAAAGCCAGGAACAATTGAACACCATATGGTTTCATTGCTATGTGGACATTTATAAGTGGACTCTGAAAAACTTAAACAGATACAAGCAAAGGGTACGACAGTGGCTGCAACAGACAGATGAGTGGAAGAAAGCAGTAGATGTCTGTCAGTGTGTAAAACTTTCAATTATGAGAATAAGTTCTGAAAGTAAATACATAGCATATGTGTTGGCAGATGTGTTCGTTGGACTGTGTAATCAGTACACAAAATACAGTATACACTGTTCACCTTGAATGTATTCAAATTCTGTTGATTATACTTTCTAATAATATGCAAATATGAAGCATTTTATATCGAGATCTTGAGGATAAAAGGATTATGAACAGAGTCTTAGAGACCAATATCCAATTTTTACTTCTTTTACTGTAACCTTGAAAAAATTCTCTTTTAAGTACTTACAAAGCATATGCCTCATGGGAATGTATTTCTTAAGTGACATACACAAGAACTATTAACATAGCAGACACAGAACAATATACCTGAAGCAGGCCTACATGTATATTCCCTGGTTAAGTATATGGCTGCTGACTGCCTGAGATGACCGTTTTGCGTATCAATACATGTTCACAAGGTTTTGGGAGGAAATTACTTTCATTGCAAAAGAATTACAGAATCAGTGTCAAAGATATCTCCCACATACACACTAACAATAAAAAGAAAATTTATTATTGATAACTGCCAGGGGGGATTCCACTGGTATAAATGTGTTTTCCTTCTTTCTGTGGTTTATTTATTACTGCCCCATTACTATTCGGGAGAAACCAGAACAAAACTCTTCACTCAGCTGACTTTTGCTGTTGGGCATAGTGAGATTTATCCCACAGCCCAATGATCAGGAAGAACAAAGGCAATAACACAGGATACAGGGTTGGGAACAGTAATATTCTTCACAGCATACTCACCATTTGATTCACCATCATCCCAGAAGAGCTCCCCTCTTGCTTCTTTGTTCTCATCCAGGGCAATGAGGAGACCAAGAGGATTCTTCCGGCTGCAAGAAATGAGGTACATGCAACACACAGACTTAGGCCTCCCAGACCTGTGCCCCTTGTTCCCAGCAATTGCAAATGAGAAAATTCACTAGCACCAGGTCACTCTTCTTTCCGTCAGGCACAAAAGCAAGTTTTCACAGGCTTCCTTTTAATAATGTCACAGGGGACAGAAATGCCCCAAACACTCACTGCAGTGAATATCCAGATAGAAGCCATTAATTCAAGCACAAAAACCACTACAATCACTACATTAAAACTGCAGCTGCAATTATTATTTGAAATACATGAAATTCAGTGGGAAAGAAATAGTAGACAGTACTGGTGCAGCCAGGTTATATTAGTGATGATCTCTACATTAGAGGTGCCACCTGCGATCAGGGAGAACAACTTTCTCTCCTGAGCACCATGTTTACTCACAAAGCAAAACCCTACAGTAAGCCCTATGGATACAATGGCAATATCTTTCTATGGGTACATATTAATTTGATTGAAGACAAAAATAAAACATCATAATTACATGCTTTATAATGTACAGTGGGAAACATAAAACACAACTCAGAAAGCCTTTAAGGGGATGGATGCAGGGAAAAGGGAGAAAGCAAGCTGTTTTATTAAGGATCTGGTCATTTGGCCACTCCTCTGGATTACCTAAAGCTCCTGTGCTCTCCCTGCTTCAACTTTCCTACTGTATTCTTTCACACATTAAACTTCCATAAGCACATCACGTTACCAATAAAATCGTTTACTCTCATTCATATTACATATCTTGAACTGTCATTGCTAAAAAGTCCAGAGGATGCAAAGATGAATGAATTGCAACTCCTGACTTCTTTAACCCTCTATATTTTAGAAAAGACTAGACAAATTCACCAAATAAACATAACAGAAGATGAAAAGTGACATGAAACAAGATATTATAGGCCTTGAGTGACACTTCCAGAAATACAGTAGACTCTTCACTCTGGAGGACACACCCATTGACATATTAGTTGGTCCTAGACATATTACAACACATTTCTTTCAAAATAACTGTTGGGCTTTCAGGTAAATAAAGGATATATCCAACAGAGTTACACTGAAAACAGGAAAGCAAAACACTGCTCTCAAACTACAAGGGTGCACTGAGAGCAAAACCTGGAATTTCTCAGGGACAAATGCCTGAGAAGGCCAAAACCTGGCCACTACACCTGATAATCCAAGATAGAGAACCGGAACCTCCAATTCCCATGTGAAGCCGGGCTCAGTGGGGAAGCTCATATGATACTAAGTTGGCAGCAGTCCCACTGGCTTGCAACCAAAGGAAGGCAAATCACCTCTGGAGGAAGGAGACCTACCTCCGGGTCCATATGATCACTACATTTGAAAAGCAAAATATCACTAAACACACAAGCAACAAGTCACCATGAAAGTCAGTCAAAATAACCACTGTACATTAATATCCTTGCAAGGACTTCAGAGAGTAGAATTTTCAACACAGAGCATGAAATAACCGGGACTGAAAGGACACAGGGGCAGAGGAGCTTAATCCATAAGGCACAGGGTCTGAGAGGAGCAGGAGCCCTGACTCACACTGTTAGAAGGCAGTTGTTGCAATCACACTTTCCTGAGGAAGGAAAAATGACACTCTAAAGCTTTCACACACTCACTCCCAAAACAAAGGTGTGCTTGGAATTCTTCTAAAGCAAGAGCTTAGAGACACAGAGACACTGGACCTAAAGACACCCTTGCTTCATTACCACAGTATAAAGCATGCCCCTAACTGGAGACTTAAAATGCTAATGGAACCTGCTACAAAGAAGAAGCATGGGAAATCACTGCAGAGGCACTGCCCTCGCCCACATTTTGTATGTGATGACAGGGACAAAGGGCTGCACCCACGGTTAAGGGAAGGAAATGGGAACACCAACAATTTGTGTCCAAACTATTTCAAGAGGCTTCTCTTGCACTCAACTATAAGAATAAAGCTTTTCCTGCTGAATCTAAATGTCTCCAACTAATTCTTCTAGATGAGGTCACAAGGAGCCACATAGAACTGTAACACTGAAACTCCACTAAGGAACAAGATACATTTTAAAATGACCTGAACCATTGAAGAGGCAGCACTCCTACTGCTGGAAGAATTTGAAAAGATTGAATAGTCACGAAATCTGAGCTGAACTTGCATCAGTCAGCATACACAGGGACTGAGCTCTATATCAGTAGTAAAGGGCTTTCCAAAACTCTTAAGGCCCTGGGCCTGTTGGAAAGGGTAATGAGTGCAGAGACCTAAATGCAGCAAAGTTCAACAGGTTGGTTGGGGAACAGCATGTTTTGGCATGGCTAGTCCGTTTGCACACTGAAATATTATCAGAGAAACACTTATTAAGTACAACTGGGAAAGTGATTCTAGTGGCCCTGAACATCCTAGTGAATAAGGAGATTACACTTCAGGCAGGAGAGCAAAAGGTGAAGATTTTCATTTCAGAAGGTTACTTTTGATTTCAGTGCACAGAACAGCCTGACTTCAACACTACAGTAGAAGAAACCACCATTTTTGGATTTTGGCGAATTTTCATTAAAAGTCGGTAATTCAAAAATTAAGGCAGTAAGGAAGGTTCAAAGGAAAAGACAGATTTCTAACCTTTCAACAAGTCTCAGTGTATTAAAAACAATGGAGCTATACATTCATTGGCAAAGATTTAAATCTGCACCTCTTAGGTACA
>NW_004955494.1:1546869-1551516 GCF_000276665.1 Chinchilla lanigera
GTGTTTATGAAACTCAGAGGGTTAAGAAAGGGTATGAGGGCCTCTCAAAACCCACCAGGGTGAAGCTGCACATAAAAAGATCCATGAGAAGAGACCAAGGGACATACAGAGAGAATATGACGACAGCTCTCAACATGTATCCTACACACAGGCTGCCCAACAGGCTTCATGGCCCTTCCACAGTCTTCAGCATCTTCTCCTCAATAGGTGGAGATAGAAAAAGAAAAAAAAAGTTTGGTAATGGTGAAAACAAAAGCAAATGAAAAAATTAAGAAAACAAAGTTCTTAGTAAAATTGTTTTGCACCTGAGAATGATAATTACGGCATTGAACATTCGTTACACATCAGTGAGCTTCAACATTATGCAAAGCAGAGCCCTGGTTTATCATTCACCTTAAGTGAGTGTTCCGTGCAGGCTCCTGCAAGGGCAGGATGTAGCCTCCACGCACGTGAAGATTAATGTGGTCCAGAGGGGCTGGCAAGTCCTTCCACTGTCCCCCTGCATTAATGTCCACACCCTGTGGGCAGAATTAAAGGACAGCATGAGAGACAGGACAGACATCTCCCTCACAGTCATTTGGCAGACATCTTGTCTACCTCTCTGAACTTGCCGCCTGTTCTTCATCATTCATCACATACCTGGAAGGACACGTTCTGCACACACTCTGCGCTGGGTGACATCTGGCTTTGCTGCTGAATGACTTGTCTTTCAGGGATTTCTATACAACACACTACACAAGGTGCTAGGACAAATCACACTCCACCTTCACGAAGGGTGTGTTTCTGTGTCACAGACCACTGCTACAGGTGGAATAAATGCTTCATTCACTTCTTGTTCACATTCGATGCAATCTCCACAAAGACATTCCTAGACCTTCTTTTTCACCATGGTCTACTGACTCTCCATTGCCACTAACTGTCCCAGGCCCACCCTCACCCCACCTCCCCTGCCTGCCCACCTGACTACAAAACCTATGGCTCTTGCTTCACAGGAAAGAACAACGTGAGCTGTTAATTTACATGTCCTTATCTTAAAGTGAATGCATCTGCCTTTATGTGGAAAACCATTATTTTATCTCATATGTGAGAAGTGCTCTCTAACCTGAGTCATAAACCTCATCCTAAGGGACTGTTCTTCCACACTTTTTCAAATATAGCAGGGTGTGTCAATGTCAGCACTATTGAAATTTGGGGCTAAAAATTCTTTGTCTCAAGAACTTTGTGATTTTCCATGTTTAGCAGCATCTTCTGTGTTAATATACTAGACATCAGCAAAAATCCATGTGCCCTGCACCAATGGGACTACCAAAATTAGCTCCACACAGTGCCAAATATTCTCAAGACCAAGGCTAAGCTCACTCAAAGGAAGTAGGTTTCTCTCTCTCCAGAGAGCCCTGCATGGAAAGCACAAGGCAATCATAACCAATTATCAGCCTAAGGAGAGACTTAGCAGAGTAATAAAGAATTGTTGACAAACAAACCAGGGCTCAACAGGACAGAGAACAGCAAGAAACCCACTTCCCCTGTTTTTTGTGCAGTAGTCATCCATTCACACTGCTACAGTTAGGATCATGGGATTGCAGATGCTCTGTTCTTGTCTTGCTGCTCAATAGCAATTCCTCAACCTTTGACTACTCAGAAATACATCTGCTTTTAAATTCAGAAAAGGAGGACAGGCTAGAGGGTAAGCACATCCCCTTTCTTTCTTCTGGAAGAATCACACTCTGACTCAATGTGTCCCATCAGGGACCTTTCTGAAGCTGCATTCAAAGACCCTGTTATCTAGGTGTTACCCTGTTATCTCTCCTGGTCTTATCCCCTGCTATGGGCCTTACACCAGACAAGAACCTATACAACATGGCCTCTGTGGGCTCCGCAGGGAGAAATGCACGTGCACTGCTTAGACTTGCAAATGTCGGTATCACACATCTGCGTGCCTTCACTGCATTGCCTCCTGGACTCCTGAGCATAGGTCCTTATTTAGGACAACTCTTCTTCAAACATTTATGTTATAGAAAATATGTAATAAAGATAGGAAACTATCTGTGTACTTGGGAACTTACAGCAGCAGAAAAAATAAACATAAACTATACCTCACACCACAATTTGAAGAGTTTACTAGTGTCCACATTATACAACATTGTGCATAGTGATTGTTACAAAAAAATATACAGACTCTCAGGTAGAGACCTCTGAATATGACACAGGCCCTCAGTGAGAAGCTTCATATTTATTTTACAACATCTATGTCATTGGGTGCTCATTCTCTATATACCAGTAACAAAATCCGAGTTTCAATGTTATAGGTGATTTATGCAAGGCTAAACAGCAGGCAGACCCAGAGCCAGTGTTTTCCATGAGAACTATCCAGCTAACTTATTTGTGTATACATTTCCCTCACTTAGATAAAGCATAAGAAAACTTACCGTGTAGTAATCATACCAGCGGGCTTCAGGGAAATAAGCATTGACGTTTCTGACATTCTGAAATCGAACACAAAGAAGATGTGGGCAGTGGTCACTGCATTATACAACACAGGAATCCACCAGAATTAAAGGAACTACAGCAGTAGCGTTTGCCTGGAACTCACATGCTTTCTTTCCCTGTTTTCACACAGGGAAATAAGGCTACCCAAATTAAGTGGCTTCAACAAAGCTCTTTGAGGTCCAGAACTTTAGGGGAAAATAAAAACAGTGGCTTGAATACTCAGCACAAACCCTCACTAAAGAGAGAATCTCCTGAGGTTGGTCTGGAGAAGAACTTGTAGGTATGATAGGAGGGTGTCATTAGATGGCATCATACACAGATGTCCGAGAATCAGACAGAAGTGGTGAAACAGCTGTTGCAGCCAGTTATGGAGGAAGGGAGCGCTCACCAGTAGCAATAGAATACACATGGCTGCAGGTAACTCTCCTGGAAAGTGTGGGTTTCATGGTGACACAATATTGTAACAAACTCTATATACACTCTTGACCAACCCGGTTCTGTACTCAATATTTCACCTCATGGAGAAATATGACCTTCTCAAAGGGATCATGAGGCTATCCTGGGGGTGACTGTTTGTTTATTTTTCCAGGATTGTTGGGGTGACTTGAAAGAAGTGCAGGCTGATACCAGAACATTTAAGCCATACACTTCTACTCAGGAGAGGAAGACACATAGGGAGAATAAGAAACCATGATTCAGGGTATTTCATGCACCAGACTGCTTCTCCTTCTCCTAATCACCCAGCCTGGGAGACAGGACCAACCACCCACCAGCACGGCCCTCCACACTCACAGCCTCCAGGACAGGGCTGACCAGCAAGGCAGGGCCCAGCAGGAACTGACTGTCTACATCCCACGTCACCCGGTCTGACACAAACCTGGAAGGAAAATGAACTGGTCATAATCAGAGCCCAAGGCCTGAGGAAATACCCCATGTTCAAATCTCAGTGAGAGATTTAGCTGCATCCACTGCTATCCTCACTTCTTAGTGTCACCAAGAACATGTGGCCCGCTCTGCACAGGTCTGGCTGCTCTGAAGGAAGATATATATTTGCTCACCATGCCCCAAGCTACACACCAGGTTGGCCCTCATCCCTTACATCTTCACTGAAGTAACTTCCCCTTTGATTAACTGAACTCATATAGGCCCAGGCCCATGGAACTCAACTGGTACAAGATAAAGGGAAATCTTTGCATTGGCAAATGACAGAGAAATTATACTGTGTTATGTTGTATCCCTTCAGAAATTTTTTTCACTTGATAGATACCTTTTCTTCATTGACCTATACAGTACAAAAAATCACCTAGGTCTAATAACTTACAAAAAAAAGGAATCATGTCTTCAGTTTGGAGAAACTGTCTCATCCAGAACCACTCTAGAAAAAGAAATGCATTACCCATTGGTGGGCAGGGTTCCAGCTGGACACTCACTCATGGAGAAGAGGCCGCACGACAGTGATGCCCTCCATGTGGGCCTTGTACATCAAGGTATAGAGGTATGGCAGCAGGGTGTATCTGGTCTCCAGCACACTTTTGGAAATATTCACAAAGGCAGCATCCCACGACACAGGGTCTTGTCTCTAAAGGAGGAAAGGAAGTCTTCAGAGTTCATGCAAGGGGAACTGGGAAAGTTCAGAGAATGTTTTTCCACATGCCTCACACACAGTTAAACTAAAGTAGAGTTGAGATTCCAAGAGTCTTCTTAATAAACTGGAAATTGTCACAGACCCCCTCCCAGAAAGAAAATAAAATTTGCCCATCAGACATTCTTCTAGGGATGCATTAGGAAGACTCTTTCTGAACAAAAAAATCACCTAAACAATACTGAAGAATGTGGTTCATTGAAAGAAGGGTATAACAGTTTTCAAGACTTCCCTAGGTAAACAGTTGGCATCAACTTAGCTCACAAATACTTGCATACTTTAAGAGAAAAAGAAAATCAAAAAGCAAACAAAAAATGGGCAGCATTGAAGTCCTACCCTGGTGCCTATAGTGTTGTGGTTCCTGGAGAAGGGGTAAAAGGCCCCCAGCTGCATCCAGCGAGCACACATCTCATACTCAGCATCTTGAAAGAACCCACAGATATCTGCCCCTGTCTGAAACAAGACAGAACAAAACAGGCCTTTGGTCATTTCTGAAAGGTGCCACCATCTTGGAAGCA
>NW_004955494.1:1551755-1553776 GCF_000276665.1 Chinchilla lanigera
AGAAACAGGCCCAGGTACCAATGATAGATTTCCTCAGCTGGTCCCACGCGGCCGTGTTGTCCCCCAGCCAGTGTCCTGCCCAGCGGCCAGAAGAGGGGAATGTGGAGCGGGTGATGACGATTCCTCGCTGTCCTGTCACCTCCTGCACAGCTCTGGTTGGAGGAGAATAAGGAGATGAAATGATGCCAAATGGGGAGAAGAAAGGCGACAGGGCTCTACCTGTAAAATCCGTGTGCCTGGGGCATGTGATGAAGTGTTGCTAAGTGACCCATCAAGAGTATCAACATCTGGAACTTAGGGTTGTGCAGACTGATGGAGATACCAGCAGTTGATCTTTTCAGTGTTTCACAAACAGCTCACTAGATGGTAAAACACTGGCTTAGCCTGAAATTATAAGCAAACACTAAATCTGCTACTTATTTACTCAGGATTTGGTTGTATCCTTGAGGCACAAAGAGGCAATTTCCTCTTTACAATTTCACTGAAGATACTATTTATTATTCATTGACCTTACAAATTAGAAAATGCTAGGGAAACAGAAGATTCATGGACTATTCTATAAGAATGGTGAGAGAATAAGAGTAGAGACTTCTCCTTTTTGCGATAACAGAGAGGCACTTACCTTCCACATTACTTTTTGAGTCTTCTAACTAAACCTATGATTGGACTGGCTGCATTGAGTAGTAATCACTCGTGTCCCTTTGTGTGTGTCCCCATCTGGATTACTAGCATCTCTATCATGGGACCATTTCCTTATTTAAATCAGTCCTATCAGTTCCTATCAGCCATATAGGGTCTGGCTGTATGATTAAGATTTCCTGTGGCTTATAATTGAACTCCTCCTAACCATTACAATGACAAATGAAAGGAACAGTACAGAATCTATACCCATCCCTGGCTGGCCTGAAAGATTCTGTCAACTAGAGAAGGCAGAGAGCAACTCACTCATAGGTGGGCCTGGTCTGGGACCATCCATACAGGCTGTGCACGTCATAGTGACGCACTTTGGAGCCATCGGGAAGGATCTGCTCACTCTCCATGCACAGGGTTTTGCTGCTTAGGCCCCTGTCTCTGGCCTCCAAATCTGAGGGGAAAGATTTAGTAATGTAACAACCAGAAAATCTCTTTAAAGGACTGAATTCTGCATCTATACACTCACTGGAATTCAGCACAGTTCCCTTTCCTGCATCCCAAAAGCAAGATAACAATGGTTCGCTACGTGATAAAATGGCAGGTTCTACACTAAAATGGCTTCATCCAGACTATTCAACATCAAGGGCACTAGACAAAGTAGAAGTTTCTGTGAAAACTCAGGATTCCAATACACTGCATAATTGAGGATGATATGATCTATTAACCAAAAAATTATTTCATATAATTCTATGAGAAACATAAGGTTTCCAGTATCCTAAGGTATAGAAAGCTGAGATTTTCTTTTATTTCAACAAGAAAAAAAATAAAAACAATGATACAGAATTTCAAAATAAGATAATAGGAAATTAACAATGGTTATTTTAGTGCATATTGCTATCTTTGAAGTAGTTGCTCAGACTACTAGATATAGGAATGCAAAATTGATCAAACAATATAAGCACAAACCATTCCTTTCAATGAACTAATAAAATTAGTAGAATAATTACCTCAGCTATCTTCTTGTGCATATATATATACTTTTTATTTTCCCTTCCTTCTTTTCTCTTTTCTGCCATCCCAGTTTCTCTTTCCTTTTGAGCAGTTTCATTTCCCTTCACAATACTGATTGTACATTTTGGATCTTACATATTCCTTCAATTTCTAAGCTTTACATAATCTATGGAAAGTCACAAAATTTATAGAAAGTATACTTCCTAGGGATTAACATATAAGTACAACTTCAAAGCCCATGGAGTCCATGGCCTGCAATAGAAGAGGATGTCAAAATTTATGCCAATTGGTGGCAAAAGAAATTATTCAAGGTATATTAACACTATAAACAGCTATGAATGAATCTGTCTCACAGATGAGAAAAAACAAGAGTTGCT
>NW_004955494.1:1554326-1573236 GCF_000276665.1 Chinchilla lanigera
CATTCTACTTCTCTTCAGGGATCCAAAGCTGGAGGAGGCTCAGGGTCCTTACATGGCATGTAGGGAGGATGGTTCAGAGTTCCATCTGTGCAGCCTGATGGGACAGCTCCGTTCACAAAGCTCGCAGGTTCATTCATATCCTACAAAACAAGCAGGCATAGTTCTTTTAAAGATATTTATCTCCACTCAGAGACAAGGGAGTAGTGAATAAATTATTTAAAATCCAGGAATCTCTACAGATGCTTGCCCAGGGAGGCTCCCCGATCCTGGTAGAACTGCTTGAAAACTCAATCCCTGCATGGTGACTGGACAGAGGGTTAAAAAATTCTGCCTTAGAGCAAGCAAAGTCGCAAGTATTTCCTAGTAGTGGCCCAGGAGGACTTACAGCAGAAACTCTGGGGAAGGTACAAGGTATGAGGGGTATCAGGCCTTTTCCTTTCCTGATTGACCAAGTGTTTCTGATACATCCTAAGCATTTCCTCTTATTCTCACCTACAGGTCAAAGATCTACCAGCTAAGACAGATAATGATACACATACCTATCCATCTGTACAGGAACACATATTCACACACTTACAATCCACATGCCGTCAAACTTCAAGCTCTGCTCTGGATTCCGTGGGTTGCTGTAGAGCTCTTCAATTTCCCTCTTCCACCACAGGACAGTTGAGTTACGGAAAAAGTCTGGGAAGGCCACGTAAGCTCGGTATTGCTATAAAAACAAAAGATAACTCATTTCTGCCAAGTGAATGTATTAGACAGCAAACAAGCATTTACTTAGAACTTAACTCATGCAAAGACTTTACTACCTGGTTGTAGATAGTGACAGGCTGAACAGAGCCAGCAGAGTGTTTTTGAGTGCAGTGAAGAGAGGTAAGCACAAATCATATACCCTAGAGTCTGGAAAACACCCACAGACTGTTTTCCTCTACATATCAGTATGAATGGCAACAACAGCCTGAACTCATACTCTGATGCTTTAGATGCTCAGCTTCAAGTTCTATCCTGATTTTTTCTAATCTCTTCTTAAAGACATGGCAAGAAGACAAAAGATGATAAGGAGAAACAGTAGACATGAGATGTACTGTACCAGGTTAGAATAAAACATCGACTAAATAAGAAGGGATACAATTTCTTCTCATGATATTAGACTAGTATGCATCTATACTCCTACAGTTTCCAAATTACATAAAATGTGCAGCTGCATATGTATTCCTTTCTCTCCTTTATCTCATACCACTTTTGACACAGTAAAGGATCAATATGATGAACCAACAAAAAAATCAAGTAGAAAGCACATGTCTAGAAAAAAACATGAAGAAGAAAATACAAAATTGTTCTGTATGCATCTGTCTTTCAGACAGCTAGGTGCAACATTACTAGAAATCTTTGGAAACATCCTGTTAAGAAATGGAACCACAAAACTAGGGGAAAAGAACTTTTCACTATAGAGAGTTCCATCTCAGGCAAGGTCAGAAACAATAGGATGGTAGGGAATGGAGAAGTAGGATGAACAGCCGTTATCACTTGTGTCTGACTCACAAATGTATCACTAAGAGGATACAAGATAGAAATCATTACTCAGCTGTAAAGAAAGATAAACTCGAGGCCTTTATATTTAAATGGTCACAACTAGAGACCATACCCATAAGTGAAATAAATCAAACATACATGTGCAAGCACCGCATTGTGTCACTAGTGTAAAACTTGAAAGAGTTAAGTTAAACTCGGAGGTATGATAGACACTGTGAAATGATAGGAAACCACCGAAGAGTAAAGGGCTTCTGGGATGTGGGAAAAGAGAAGGGAAAGAAGGAGAAATTTTGTATGTATGTATATACAGGATAGATAACATGGTTGTTCTTCTATCTGCTGTTTCTATGCTGAAAGAAACTGTCAATGAGTCTTTGGTTGACCAGTATTGCATGTCTATATCTGTTTTCATGAGAAGCCACTTTGAAGATATCAATATGTAATACAACCACCATTGTTAATTCCCTACCACTTTGTTTGGAACTCTGTATTGTCTGTATTGTGCTTGTGATATGTTGTAAAATGTTGTATGTCTGTTAATGTTTCCCTCCTTTTATCCTTAAATAAAAAAAAAAAAAGAAATTAAGCCAACCATTGTTTATTAAACTCACTAAGTCCCACTCTGAATGCTCTCCCATTCTTCCTAGTGTGAGCTCAGCCCTCTTCAGTCACTATTCAAACCTTCCTCATTGCTTCTGCCATCAAGTACTTTGATAATGAACCAGGGATGCACATACCTGCATGACCAGATCAAGGATTATTTACCCTAATCCACTGCATGATACCAAAATGCAATTCCTGCTCCCCATCCAGGATTACAGAATTAAAGCTCCAAACTTGGAACTAAGAAGTTTCTTTTTTGTGAGTTTCTTCGCATTTTGGTTGTTTTATATAACTGTCAGAAAGGCCAGACATCAGTAAACTTAAGTTCACCGGCCTCATAAAATTGGGTCTTATTAATATAAATAGTTATAACTATTGCACCTACCAAGGGAAACTCTTAAGGTTTCTTAGGGAAACTCTTATAGTTTGTGTCTGGATGTCCCCTCAAAGCATCATACAGTTATGAGGCGGGCTTTCGGAGTTTATGATTGATCTATGGTCCAGTGTTGGAGGTATGTGTGTGAGTGCTAAACCTGCCTTGAGGCGGGTAGTTTTGCATAAGTAAGGGAGAGAAAGAGGCTGCTTGTTCCCATTCCTCCCTTTTTCTCTTGTTCCTTTTGCTGTCTTCCTCCACTACAAAGGGTTGTCCTCTGCCATGTGCCACCCTGCCTTGGAGCCAGCCAAGTATGGACTGAAACCTCCACAGACAATGAGGTAAATAAAACTAAATAAAACTTTCCTCCCTTAATTCTGGGTCAGAAACAAAGGGTTCTGGGAACAGGTAGGTAGATGATTAGAATAAACAGTCATTATCAGCTGTGCCACAGTCAGAACTGTTCCTTGTGTGGTACAAGTTGAAAATTTAGCCACCTATGGTTTATTAATCTCACTAAATTCTGTTTTGGTGAATTATATCCATGTAATAAAAAATGTCCTTCTATTCTCCAGGGTACTGTCTCACTTCTTTCAATATTCAACTCTTGTCTTATTGTAACTTCTTTTACTTTCCCTGATCTTAAACCAATGACATGCCCACCTACATGACTGGCCCCAGGATTATGTTTCACAATCTATTACACCCTACCAAAATGAAATTCCTAGGCCCCATCTCAGAATTACAGAAGTACATTTCCAAGGCTTGCACTCAGAAGTTGGCTTTATATATCATTAGACTTCTTGGCTGTTGGTTATTTATTTTTGGCTTTTTGTTTGTTTTGTACTATCTTCTACATCACCAAACCTGAATATCAATAACCATATCCCCACCAGCCTTATCATGTGGTTCATGTGGGTCTTAATACTATAAATAGTTGCAATTATAATACAGTCCCAAATCTCTTATGACCCCCTAATGAAGTGTTTCTCATAACTGGCACTGAAGGGAAAATAAGTCTTTATGAAGAATTCCCTGCAATCAGAGCTATAGGCATCCCTGCTCACTGCCCATGAAAATGCCACATGGAGTCACTGAAATGACACCATAACGTGTCCCAGGAAAGAGACCTTTTCTCTGACAATCTAGTTCCTCCATGGAGGTTTGCAGGCTACACATGCCCTGCTACAATTCCTATCAAGAAAGAATAATCATTGTAGAAGAAGTGCTAAAGATAGTAAGACTTACTCTCCAAAACAGTCTCCACTCCTGATCAGTGATCCCTGCTCGCAGGTATTATCAGAATAGTTTCTAACAAATCAAAAAGGCTACATTGGTTCACTCAGTATACATCAGGGCCATAGGGAGGGACTGAAGATTCCAGGACCAGTAAGAAACCATGTATTTACTGAAGCAACAAATGCTTAGTGAAGCAGGAGGTAGGGGCCTCTAGGTCCAAAAGAATGGAATACCTGGATCCACTATAGACAAGTACTTGTTTCCATGAGAGAGCAAATTTTCAATTATATTGCTGGAAAATGACAGGTAAAGGTAATATGAGAGACTAAAGTCAAGATGGGTGTGGAAGGCAAGATGGAGAAGCCTGTCCATGAAAGGGTAATGTACAGAGAAAGAGACACAATCACAAAGGCTAGAAACCAGTTTAAAGTGATATCCAAGACAAGAGCATCAGGGAGTCCAAGAATTCAGAGAAAACACAGCATTCTCTGGAGGTATCATCAAGTGAAAATTGCACAGGCTTTTGGAATCTGACAACTCTGAGTTAAAAATCATCAGTGTCATCTAAAATCATGGATGAGGAATTTAGCACTCTGAGGCTTAAATCTGCATTGACACTGGAAGGGAACTATGTGAAGTAGGTCACATACAACTGACACCAAGTGCATAAAGGTTTTCTCCCTTCCCTTGTCCATACTGTATGACATGTCCAGTACCCTGGGGATTGTTGTCCCTTTCTGACAACCACGACCCCACCCACCATCCACAGAGAGCATTTACCTCCACTTGACTGTCCCAGTCTAGAGAGTTGTTAACAACAACATCAGGATAATCAGGCCAGACCTGTGGAAAGATAAATGTTTAACACAAATGCACCACACAATTTAACATACATACTAGCTACCAAGAAAATATAAACCATTGCCCAAGGGCTAATAATACTTCGATTGTCATGTAGCATTCATTTGGAGAAAAGTAGATTCCACAAAATTCCCTAGCTGTATCCACAAATGTTGATTTAAAAAGTGAAGTACTAGAAAAGGTCAAAAAGAAAAATACACAAACACATCAACAGTGTGTAAGAAGCTCCCATAGGCTGGGAATTGGGGGATCACCCCTTGATCATACCTTTCCCCACACAATGCCTCCATCATTGGGATACTTGATGAAGACGTCATCAGCCACACCCCGAGTGAAGGTAGGGTAGGGCTGCGTCTCATTGCCAGAAATGGCTGGGTCCTGAAAGCAAAGCACAAGTCAGGTGGGAAAACCACAGCCAGGGAATGACAAAGGGGCAGGAAAAAGAACTTTTCAAAAGAGGGGTAGGGGTGTGGTATTAGCCTTCACTCAAATTGTAGAGTTCCTGTGGACCCTGGGAAATATACACCTTCAACTACTGTGCTCATAATAAGGAAATGGAAATAAGCATAGCATAACACGTTCTCCACCAAATCCACTCAGTGCCCAAGTGACTCCACACATTCACATGAGGACTAACCAGAATGAGGATGACCCGCATCCCATCGGCCTTCATGCGACTGATCAGATCTGGCAACCCAGCAAACTTGGGGCTGAGGGTGAAGTCCAGCTGCCGCTCCATGTAGTCAATGTCTGAGTACTGCACGTCCTGTGGGAGGACACAAGGAAACCCAGGGGCTGAGGGTGGTGCAATCCATTTCCAGAAGGGAGCAACCATACAATACTGATGGTGAAGTTAAAAGGTTTCTCTCTATCTCTTTCAAATCACAACTCTGGTATTTTTTGATATATGTCCAGAAAGTTCTTCTAATTTTTCAAATTTTTACACATAAACTGATATGACTTGTATCTAGATATCCCCCCAAATCTTCATACACTCATAGGTGGCGATTTTTGGATGTGTCTGGCTCTAGGGTGACATACTGGAATTAAGGGTATGTGTACTGGATTAGTCCACTAAGTGGTTTATTATAGTTCTGGCTGTGGATAATAGGGAGATCCACCCTGGGTGCAGGCTGCATCATCCAAAAGGCTCATAGCTTGAATGAGATAAAAGGGAAAAAGAGGTTTGCTTTACTGCTGTTTCTGCTGCTTCTGCTGTTACCTTCTGCCTCTCACACTATGAACTGTTTCTTCTCTGTGATGCCCCTCTACCATGCCACTCTGCATTGGATCCAGTTGACTATGGACCAAAACTCTACAAACTCTGAGCCAAAATAAACTTTTCCTCCTTTAACTTTAGGTGTTGAGTATGTTGTGTCAGCAATGAGAAAAGTAACTAAGACATTAAACCTAAAAACCTCTAAGTGAGCAAAAGGATAAAAGATGATAATGTGTATATGCAAGGGCTGTTACAATGAAAAATAAAAACACATGAGAAAGCGCTTTGAGAATTGCCAATATACAAAGAGTGATTTTGCTGACCTCCCCCAGAATTCTACCTTTGGTATTAATGATTTTTGTTCACAGAAAATAATGTGAACTATGCAATCATAACACAATATGGACCATAAATCTACTATAAAACAAAACAAAAAAACCCCAAACTTGTATGCAAATATCTCATCCAATCTTGGAGGTAATCAGACATAGCTTTCTTACTAAGATGATATACTCTGTGATGTAATTTCCATTTAGTCTACATTTAGGAGAATAAATTTAAATATAAAAGTGGTCCACAGGGTCAGTTTTGATTATTGGGCCCCTCTTGTCCTCAGGTTTGTTTGCGTATGTGCTATCCCTGGAAACCCATACCAGGATCCCCACAGTCGACCTGTGATTGACCCAGAGTGGGTACAAACTGCAGCCACCAGGCACTGGAACAGAGGATACATCTCCACATACAATAGTCTCACTGCATTTTAATTCTTTTTAATTAAGCAAACTTATAGCTTAGGGGATCTTTTACTTTTATAGGACCAAAGGCCTTTAAACTAAATGCCTTGAAGTCATGTAAAGAAATGAAAGAAAGAATAATACAGCAGAAAAAGCCCTGGACTCAGCTCCCTCTCACCACTGTGAAACTGTAAGCCACCAGTGCTACAGGATCTAGATGGGAGCCAAGGTTCCCATGTATATTACTGTGTTGGGCTGAGACTCAGGGTGATATCATGTGAGAAAGCTCTTTGTCTCCCTCTAGAAAATAACAAAAATCCACACCTAATCTAGATAGTGAGATATCTGAGTTAGCTACAAGATCACAGAGCTAATAAACACAACCCATACATACATAGGGGATCTGCGCAGCCACCATGTCATCATACAGGTTCGAGATCTCAGTGTCATTCTCATATCCATAGCGACAGAGCTGGAACCCCAGGGACCAGTAAGGTACCATAACAGCCCTACCAATAACCTAGAAAATATACAGAAAATAATAGTCCTTTAAAAGAAGAGGCCAGATAAATGTTACACATGAAGTGTTCCAGTCAGACAGTTAATAAATTCAAATCCAGAGATGAACTGAAAGGATGCAGAGCCATGGCAATACCACGAGGAAAGATTTCTGCTATACTGGAGCTCCTGTAAAAATTCTGGAAAATCTGGTTTTACTCAATTCTTAGATTAGATCTAACTTATATATTAGGAGCACAGAACCCAAAGGAAAAATGAATGGATGGTTCTCCAGCTCCATGTCCTACTAGCAGTGAACATTAGGGAAAAGGAAATACTGTTTTGTGTTTTGGTTTCTTTATCTATATATTGGAGGTAATAGTAGCATCTGTCTAGTATTTTTATGAGGATGGAATGAGAAAATCTACATAAAGCGCTCTGACATGCAGTAAAAAGTGGATGCAGCAATTATTATATAAGAGCCTATTGTTGCTTCTACAACCACCAACACTGTCACAACACACCACAACCACCATGTTACCATCACCCTCAAAATTATCACATTTCCCAACATCACCATCATCACCATCGCCTCACCACCACTACAACTTCACTGCTACTCCATCACCAAAACTAGCATCATTCCCTCCAATCCCACAGCCACTACTACCAGCCCAACTGTCCTTATCACCACCATGACTATAACCAGAATAATGCACCCTCCACTACCACTAGCCTTTTCACTACCAATGTTAGCATGACTACTTCTACTACTCTATAATAACTAGAGGCTGTGAATTTAATGGTTATTCAAGGTACTTGCTTCCCACTACTCTAAAATATATATGTCTCTGAGGAAGAAAAATGATTCCATTTATCATGTGACGTTTACAAAATGAATGCAGATTTTAGGAGACAGAAAGGGCTAAATAAATAAGGAAAACAATTCTCCTACCTCAGTGTACTGCTGAGTGACAAGCTCAGGAGTTGGACCCAAGAACACATAAAAGTCCAGAATTCCCCCTGTGGTTCGGTATGTCAGGGCAGGCATGGGCTGGAATGTCACATCTGAAAAGATAAGAAAATGCCAACCAAACTGGAAACCTTAATGATGAGGAATTATCTCTGGCATCCATATTCCTCTTTATAGAGTATTGAGAGCAAATATTCCGCACTTTACCCACAAGAATTAAAGAGTTTAAGTGATAGTTTATGGGTCTCATCCCTCTATGTTTCTCCTATGTTCCATATTGTGATGTTATACGTTTTGCAATGTTGCTTTTAAAAAACATTATAACTTGTATTTAAAAATAGTTTACAATTGGGGCTGGGGATTTAGCTCAGCGGCAAAGCGCCTGCCTGGCAAGCGCAAGGTCGTGAGTTCGGTTCCCAGTACCGGAGAAAAACCAAAAAAAAAAAAAAAAAAAAGTTTACAGTTCACAGGAAGTTAAAGAAAGACAACTGAGAGTTCACATGTACATAGGATTTGGGTGTTCCCCAGTAAGGACCTTATTTAACCTCCATGTGCTGTCAAACAGGAGGCTGGCAATGACCAAACATTGTTAACTCATATGTGGACTATGTACAGATTCATCATTTTCTCCCCACATCCTGATTTTCCACTGATGTCCTATACATACCATACAAATTTTCTGCATACGATCACATCCCACAGTTAAGTGTGCTGACTCATAGATTTACAAATTATTCAAGTCAGATAGTTGCTCTTACTAGCTGAACAGCAGGATATTTGGAAGTAACTTAGTTTTGTCTTCCCTTCCTATGTGATTTTTGCCAAACAAAGAGTTATCTTATTATCACCTGTCACCAGAATGAAATAAACAGAATGCTAAACAGAAAAACAAAACCCACAGCTCACAAGATAATAATTGTGACTTCAGGGGTAGCTAGGTCACACATATTCTAATGTTATTCAAAACCAACTGGTACCCAAACAGAGGGAGCACTAGCATCATCCTACCCATGGCATTGCTGTTCAGCAGGAGCACGCTGTGGGCACTGCCATCCTCCTCGAGTCCCATGTAGTAGGGGTGGACACCATAGGAATTCATCTTGTACTGAGAGACATGGGAGAAAAGCAATGAGAGAAGAACACACTGTGACTGACTAAGAAATTCAACAAATACGTTTATTCAGATAGGTCTTATCTTTTCTGAGAAATAAGTTAAACACAAAAGAAAGAAAGCTACCTGAAAATAGGCTCACTTGTCTACAAGCACAGTGTGACAACTCATGTCGAGCCAGGGGAGACGAAGCAAAAAGCACGCATGGTGTAAGTAAACAGAGGCAGAGAGCCACACCCCACGTGCTGCAAGCTTACCCCCGGGGGCTGGTCTCGGGAAAACATGCCCCACGTGTGCCAGTTCAGGTCTCTCCGAAAGGCTGTGTGCTCCGTTTCCCCAAAGCCATAGATGTAGGAGGAGGGCAGGCGGGTGGAGATGCGGAGGAACATGTCATTGAAGGTGAAGCCCAGGACCTGCGAGTCCCAGCTGGGAAGTAGAAAGGTAGATTTCAGAGGAACTTCACCTTTCCTACTGAGTCTGAGCACTGACTTTCCAAGGACAACAGAACTGCTGCTTCCCTCCCACCAGCAGACCCTGTTCCTCTTCCAAGTAGAACACAAAGTTACGGCTAAGATAAACACAGTGCCCTTGCTGAAAGCCTTAGTCAGCCTCCCTTCCTCTTTCTCTACCACTGCTCCTTTCACAGCTCGTCCTACAACAGCAAAGCCAGTCATTTCCCACCGTCTCACCTGCCACCCTCCATGCCAGCCCTGCCCTGTGCTCTCACTCCATCCCCTCTTGCTTACTGAGTGATATTTCTAAAGCAGCCTTGTATGGTGCCATTCCTCTATTACATTCTTCAGTGGCTTCTAATGAAAACGGTACACATGCTCTTTAAAGGTGCACCTGAGCTGAACCCACTTAACACGCCAGCTTCAGCCCCACCTCCCACTTCCCAAGTATTCCTTTAGGCCTTTCTATTGCTGGGCACGCCAAGTTTCCTCTTTTGTGTAGCCTACACATTTACTATTCCCTTTATCTAAACTAGTCTTTCCCTTCCCCAAAGCTCATGTGGGTGCATCCTTCTCCACATCCACATATTATTTCAAATGTCGCCTCTTTAGAGACCACCAACAACCATGGTATCAAAAGCAGAGATCCATGACAACTCTTATTTAATCTACTCTTCTTCCTACCAGCACCTTATCACAATCGGACTTTCTCTGTAGGTTATAATTAAACTCTCTTTGGTATCATTAGAGGAAAGACTCTTTCAGTCCTAACCACAGCATATAACAGTATGTAACACGCAGAAGGCACCCTATAAACATTTATTAGTTGGAGGAATTCCCAGGAACATGTAACTGCCTTAGCAATTATTGTTGGGCTCATAAGAAGAGACCTGAAGGAAATAATTTATTCACAGATCTGGAAATGAACAGTGCTGTGATTTGGGCCAGGATGTATCCAGGACAAAAGGTTAACAAGGAAAATGTAGGTGACCAACAATTCCAAGTCACCGTAGGAACCACTTACATTACAGTGCCTGTGCTCTTCCGGCGAACCACAATCCCAAATGGATTCTCCTTAATGAGGACGTCATAGAGTCGACTCTGAGAGGAGCTGGATGGAACCCGGGGTATGTTCAGTGGGATTGGGACCTCATAGCGATTGTTGTTGGGGTCAAAAATCTAGGGAAAGGAAATTGAATTTTGATAAGATATATAAAGGGGAAAACATTCTGCTGTTCCATTATACAGAGTGATTATAGTTAATGATATTGCTTTATAGAATTCAAAATAGCTAGAAGTAAAGATTTTTAATACTTTCATTTTAAAGGAATGAGAGATATGTGAAATGATGAATAATCTAAATATCCTAAGTTGATCAGTTTGTAATATATAAAAGGATCAAAACATCACAAGATACAGATGTAGAGCCATTACTGTCAATTTTTTTAAAAGACTTTTATTCAATAATAGTACTCTTGAAATCTATATCCTAGCAGAATATTTACATCTTTGACAGAGTCTGTATGCTATCTTTTATTGTTGTTGTTTTCTGTAATCTCCCAATACCTGGGATTTAACTAGCATATCAAAAAACAATGTTAGATTTAGCATTTTGAGCTGCATGTGTTACATCACATTTTAAGTCCTCTAACATAATAACACTCTCACTTTGATATCGGTGCTACCATAAAATATACTCAGAAGTCAGTATGTTAATTATGAATACATTCACTTTTGTGTGTGGGTATATGGCTATGTAAACACTTAAAAAATATTTGGAAGTGGAAAATAGTCCCCCACAAAAAGCATGAACACTTAGATTAATGTCCTTGCTGAAAAATGTATATAAATTGCTTTACTGGGTATTTACTATATAGCTGCTTGACATTATACTGGACACATTAAACTGATTAAGTCAAAATTATTATTTTGAAAATTTCGTATTTTAATTTGAAGAGAGCCAGTCACAGCACTATAGTGATATGAGTTAATACGGAACTAGGTAGAAGTGCTGTGAGATTATAGGGAAGAAAATACTTAACACTGTTTCTGGGAGACTGACACTCAGAAAAATATACACTGAGTCTTAAAGTTTTATAGACATTAACCACGTACAAAATGAGACTATGTCTTTCTCGCAAAGAAATAAGAAAGACAAAGACATGGAGCATAAAAGTGGGCTCAAAAAGAGGTACATATTTGGAAGTGAGCTACTACTTTATCAAGAGGCAGTGTAAGCAGGAGTTAAGGAGAGGACAAGCAAGTTCACTCATTTCAAATCCATGCCCATCTCTGGTGAGGATGCAAACATAACAGCATCAATCCCTTACCTGTCCTACCCAAAGGAAGGCTCCTACCTGTCCTCTCCATTTCTCATTCTCCTACCTATTTTCCTTAGAGCAGCCACTACAATCTCCTCAAATGCAAATTAGGACACATCACTTGCTTCTATTAACAATTTCTCGTTGTTCTTTTGGATTAGGATTAGGATCTAGTCTATTGCAGCACCAAATTTAAGAGTAAACTCCCTGAGTGTGGTTGCAAATGCCTATAATTTCAACATTCTAGGAGTCTGAGGCAAGAAAATCAAGTTTCACATCCAGTCTAGTTAACTGAATGATTGTGCATAACCCTATCTTAAAATATAAAAAAAGGGATGCAGATGTAAGGCAGTGCAAAGACCCTGGGTTTAATCCTCAGTACTGGAAAAAAATAGTGAAATCAAAAAGGGCCGTGTCAGTACCTGACACATAAACCATGTTTACCTTAAACTGCAGCATTTCATCCTTATGGTAGGTCACCTGCAGGCGGAGGGGGCTCACGGGAGTGGAGGGGAAGGCGTTGGTGTGAAGAGAAGACTTTAAGGAGATGTCAGCGCTGGCTCCATGGGAGTCATACTGAACATTGCTGACCGAGTACAAATCGTTGACAAAATAGCAATAAGGGACCCCAGGAGAGTTGGATTCCTGAAATAACAAGACAATATCACAGATCAGCATAGGGCCCCAGAGTTACCAAATACTGATAGAAAAGGCAATTTACAAGGTGATAAAGTCACCATCTCACATTTTTACTTAGGTATTGTGGTAGTGGCAAAATTTTCAATTACTGATCTCTGAAGAAAACACTTACTAAAAACATGGAGAACTACTCTCAGATCAGGCTCATTTGGAAGCCTTATCTTCCTCTGGACTGTAAATAGATGTGTGGAAATGTAGGTTAAGAATAGAGGATTTCCGTGAGCACTAACGCCACCAGCATGCTTACCTCCCAGAGGCAGCCACGGGCAACACAGTTTGCTTCAGAAACGCCATGCTCATCGGGGTAACAGTCTATTTTTTCTTCATCCCTTATGTTTGTGCTCCACTCCACTGTGTACGCTTCTCCCAGGACAAGGTTAATTTCTGAGATAATGGCAACCTGTAGGAATGGAGAAGTCACAGGAAATTCATCCTCAGCACAAAGGCCTTGTAAATCTAAACCTTTTTTTAATAAAACAAATAGAAATGATACTAGACTCTCACCAATCCAATTAACACGCTGTATAATTTGTAAGAATGAAGCTGTGTGTATGGCAGAGGGACTGCTCAGTGGAAACACATCAAATGTTACTACTCTGTCAAAACTTGTACATTACTTTCCAGCAACAAGGAGTCAAATAAAAGCTTTTCTTTCCTTTCTTTGTCTCCCCTTATCCTTCTTTATTTAGTCAGCGCCTTCCAAATTGAGCTTATCTTCTTTCCTTTCACTTCCCAAACCAATGTCTCTGTTGGTCTGCAGTGGTGGAACAACATATCAGAATCATATGACTGTGGTCTGATTCCTATTTTGGTATGGAATCTTAGATGAACTGTTTAAATTCTTTGGGTTTGTTTTATCAACTGAAAAACTGGCAAGTTACATAAATCATAACATTTCCTTTGATTTCTAATTTCTATCTTCTTCATTTCTCCAAGCCCAGATATTAAAAATTGGAAATCTTTCCTGAATCATCCATACCAATTCAAATATTTCATATTTTTGCATATAAAGTATTGGTGTTATGTTTAACTCTTCTTTAAGTAGCCTTTTCTGTAGTTAATGTTCTTATTTGTCAGGACCACTATGAACACATTTGGAGGATTAGCATCCTTCTCCCAGTCTCTTAGTATAAATCACCTTGCCCTTCCCTGTGCTACTAATCCCATCCTCCACCCCTACTTCCTATAAGGCCCTACCTCACAGAGCATATAAAATATTTCCTCTTTCCATTTCTAATAGTTTTTGATTATTTTTTATTCTCTTTAATTGTTTGGTCAGTCTTTCATTCTTACATCTGATAATCTGAGCAACTTCCATGAAGATATCAGTATGTTACATAACAACCATTGTTAATTCCCTATCATCTTGTTTTGAAATTCTCTACCATTTTTACTGTTTTTGTGTTGTTTTATTTTTAATCTTCGTTCTTGTTGTTTTGTTTTCTTTTTTTCTCTCTCCCTTTTTTTTTTTTTTTTTTTTTTTTTTTTTTGTCTTTTTGAGACAGGATCTCGCTATGCAGTTCAGGCTGGGGCTGAGCTCACTTTGTAGCCCAAGCTGGCCTCAAACTTGCAATGATCTTCCTGCCTCAGCCTCCCCAGTGCTGGGATTACAGGTGTGCAACACCACGCCCAGATATCTTTTTACTTTAAAATAAAAAATAATTTCCTCCTTCTAGCAAACTACCCAGTTAATAGTTAATTATTTTTTGTTTGTTTCATAGAGAGAGGGCCTTGCTTTGTAGTTGAGGCTGGCCTTGAACTCACTATGTAGTCCAACCTGGCCTCAAATTGGCAACAATTCTCCTGTCTCAGCCTCCCAAGTACTGAGATAACTGGCTTGTGCCACCACATCCAGTTTAAATGGATACATTTTTAATGAACACATCAGAACTACGGCCATGAAAAGATAAATTCAAGTTCATTGGGAATTTCTGATCAAACAGTCCTTTCTTAATCTGAAGTCTTGCCCCATCACCCTTACCAATTTTCCTCTTTTTTTCTTTTTAACTTATCCTACATCAGGATTATGGTGAATGAAACTGAGCACTCATTTTCAACAATAAGAGAAAAAAAGACCTCAATCCTGACAACTCTAAAGCACTGAACCAATGGTAGCATTTCTCTGTTTTCTAATCTTCTAATTGCAGATTAAAAAACAAATCCTAATTTATTACCATTTGGCATTCCTAGCCACTTACAGCCAAAACAACTCCCAAAACCAGTTCATTATTCCATCTTTCAAGGCCCAGCTCTTGCCTTGCCTAATCTGAGAGGCTTGGCTCAATGATTCCACTAAACTTTGAATATCAAATAAGACAGGTGTTAACATTTTCTCTATATTCATTTTGATTTCCTGCCACCTTACAAAATTTCATTCAGGTAAATTATGGATTCCCTCTATCCAAATTCAAACAATGTAAAAGTTAATACTATCCTATGTTAATTAATTTATCTGACTAAAAAGGATTGAGTTTGTTTTCACATATACATATTTAAAATGTCTTGAACTTTGAGGTATTCATAACCAAACACACTAACATTATAATGTGTGCATGCTCAACTTATGGTTAAAATGAAAGTGTTAGCTACTTAGATTTCTCAAGTTTAGAAGAACACTCAGAAACCATGCAGGCTCAGCACCTCTGACGCCAGGAACTCTGAATACCTATGATCAGGATTATTTGGGGAAAAAAGTCTTCATAATGTTAAGGCATCAGATAAGAGGATTATGAGATGTTCAATAGGGTAAAGTCTCATCATAACTGATGAAAATTTATTTCACTGTTATCATCTAATCAAATAAGCAGTAATTATGTAGGATTACCAAGCTCTTTGTTTTAAAGTATTTCTTGAAAATGTATACATTGGAGTGAACTCTGTGTATCACATTTAAAATACAGGGACCTTCAGATGCCCAATTCATAGGACTTCTTCCTCCCACCTTTACCTGTCAGCATCTCCCATAAGTTTCCCAATCCCTTTTCCTCAGGCCATTCCCCACTTCCTCACTCTGCTCTTCTTGTGCCCTTCAAAACTGTTTCCCGGAAGGGAAGTCAGTGGAAACAGCACAATGCCCAGGTGCGGAGAAGACAACACAAAGGGAAAGACCCTTTTACCTCAGCTGGTCCCACAGCAGCTCCTTGTCCCCCTCTAGCTCTGGCCAGCTCCTCAATCTCATTTTCTTTCCCAACCTTCTGACTTCCCCACCACAGAAGGTGCTTTCTGGTCCCTCAAAATCCATACAGTCTTGGCAGGAAGAAACACGATAATGCTATGAAGAACACTAAAATAAACACCTCAACCAAACGCAGTTTTACCTTCAGATTAGGATCGTAAGTGACATTAGGAGAAGCTTGAGTCAGGACACCATTGTGTTTCACAGTAACATTGGCAAGTTCCTGTATCCCGAGAATTCTAATCTCCTGAAATGCTAAGTTATTAGGGTCCTTGTAGGTTGACTGAGAAATCCTCACATCCAAGCGGTTCTGCAGACAATTAAACACAAAGGTCTGAAATGCACAGGTTCTCCAAACACTCAAATGCTATAGATCCCCCCACTGCTCTCACTGCCTCAGCTTTCTCTACTAAGTGTGCTTAAGGACTAAAAGCTTATTTTAAAAATATTCTAAGGAAAACATTAGGGATGTGCATACACAGAGACATTTTAGAAAATTATATTTGAAACTCTGGTTGTTTTTATCAATATTATTGTCACTTTTTGACAACACAGATGAAGCAATTATTGGGAGTTGTTAAGTCATGACTGGAAATGTTTCCTTAATACAAATGAAGTTACAAATATAATTACACACACACCACCCATATATGTTAACGGTCAACTGCCCACTGCTAAGATTCATATAAATGTACTACTCACTTCGGTGACAGAAAACTCACATAAAAGGTACATGTTATTGACCACAGTATCTGAAAGAAAAAGGAAGTCAAGTCAGACTGGCCTGTCCATCACAGAATAAATCTCAGCCGCCTGCCCTTAAAGATACTCTTGATGTCACAAATGAAAGGATTTCCTTCTTTATGTGACTGAATGGTATTAATTCTGTATATTTACCACAAACTCTCTATTCATTTGTCTATTAGTGGTCACTTAGGCTGTTTCCGTATCTCACCTTTTGGGAGCAGTGCTGCAGTAAGCATGGAAGACACAAGTCTCTCTGACATCTGACTTCAAAGATTCTGGATATAAACGCAGCAGTGGGATTACTAAATCTTACGGTAGCCCTATTTTTAATGTTTTAAGGACCCTCAAAATATTGTACCATTTAGTACAACAGCCTTACCAACTTACATTTCCACCAATAGTGTACAAAGATTCATCTCATTTTCTCAACACCCTTGTCCATGGTTGCAAGCTCTTACCTTTTTCATTTCAGCCATCCTAACAGATAGGAGGTGATATCTCATTGTGAATTGTGATTTGTGCTTCTCTGCTGTTTAGTGATATTCAGCACCTTTTATATACCTATTAACCAGCTATGTGTATTCATTGGAAAAGCATCTATTCCAGATCTTTGCCCACTTTAAAATCAGGTTATTTATTTCCTCATTATTAAGTTTTAAGAGTTCCAGGGGCTGGAGTTTAGCTCAGCAGCACAGTGCCTGCCTGGCAAGTGCAAGGCCGTGAGTTCGGTTCCTGGTACCAAAAAAAAAAACCTCCCCAAAAAAGTTTTAAGAGTTCCTTTTATATGTTTTATGTTAAACCTCTAGCAGGTAAGTGGTTTGCACATATTATCTCCAGTACTATATGTTCCCTTTTCATTTTGTTGACTATTTCTTTTGTTATGCAGAAGCTTTTTAGAATGCAACAGTCCATTTGTTATGTTTTGCTTTTCTTGCCTCTGTTTTTGGTATCATTTTCAAAAACACACAGCCATACCTAATATCAAAGAGTATTTTTCCTAGTTTTTTCCTAGAATTTTTTTATTTCAACCCTGAGTTGCCAAAATAGGGAAACCACCTAAACATTCAATTGTAGATAAATGGATATATATATATATATATATATATACACTATATAAAATACAGTACTATACAATGATTAAAAAGGAAGTAAATTCTGCCATTTGTGACAATATGAATGAATCTGGACCACATTTTACTAAGTAAAGTAGGCCAGACATAGGGAAAAATACCATATGACCTCCATTATATGTAGAATACGAGAAAAGATAATTTGACAGAAGCAGAAGTTACATCAGTTAGGTCAATTAGGGACAGAAGAATACAAAAATGCTAAGATATTGGTTAAAGGTTATAAATTTAGTTATAAAATGAACAAGTTCAAGGATTTTCATGTACAACCCTGGTAGAGACTAATGTGCTAATTAGATTGTGGTAATTATTATAATATATATCATTAAACAAGATAGATAGATATATATATGTATCTTTCTCATTAAACAATATATATGTTCTTTGTCCAAAATATATTCAATCTCTATATGATGCCTAAATGTTTTTAATGAATGAGAAGCTTTTTTAAACTGTAACTTGAGAACGACAATATTATTAACAGAGTCTGCTTAGCCAAGCACCTGTTTTTCCCTCTTTCCTATTGTAACCTGGAAAACATTCTCCAAGTGCTTTTAAGACACATGCCTCAAAGAAATTTATTTCCTAAGCTGCAACCACAAAAATTGCTAGTATTCCTCATCTTAAAAACTGCTGAAAGGACTAGCTAGATGTATATGCCCTAGAGAAGGATATTCTCCTTGCCTTCTTTTGGGTGGAGATATTTATATAACAAATGAATGAATTACAGATAGTCTTGGAAAATGTATATTCCAGGTGCCAGTGACAATAAAGTAAGAACCTGTTATAGATCACTGGCCAAAGGGAGAAATCTGATTAGTAGAAATGAGTTTTCCTTCCAACTGTGGTTCATCTTTCACTGCTCCTGAATGCAGCAAACAGGACTTTTGCTACTATGTGTGGGGAGACTTCTCACACTAACAAAGGACCAGCAGAAGTGAAGGGCCATAAATCAAAGATGCAGGGTGGGAACAGCACCATTCTCAACAATACTCACCATTTGATTCCCCATCATCCCAAAAGAGCTCTCCTTTTGCTTCTCTGTTCTCATCCAAGGCAATGATGAGACCCAGAGGATTTTGCCGACTGTGGAAAACAAGATTCATTTAAGTGATAAAAAGCATTCTAAAAATATTGCTCTATGGGGTCCGAGAGTGGGCCGGACTCATACCACCGCGATTCCCAGCCGAAAAGCGCCCAAAGAGCCAGGTAGGCCGCACCCAATCCCGGAGGCCAGGACGC